>NW_027331944.1:5764166-6064166 GCF_048418815.1 Hemitrygon akajei | reverse complement strand
TCTTAGGAAGTACAGTCGACTCTGTGCCTTCCTGCACAAGGCATCTGTGTTGGCAGTCCAGTCTAGCTTCTCGTCTAACTGTACTCCCAGATACTTGTAGGTCTTAACCTGCTCCACACATTCTCCATTAATGATAACTGGCTCCATATGAGGCCTAGATCTCCTAAAGTCCACCACCATCTCCTTGGTCTTGGTGATATTGAGACGCAGGTAGTTTGAGTTGCACCATATCACAAAGTCCAGTATCAGTTTCCTATACTCCTCCTCCTGTCCATTCCTGACACACCCCACTAATGGATGTGGAGTGGATGTTTCCTATAGTGGGGGAGTCTAGGACCAGAGGACACAGAGAGAATGGATGTGGACAGGATGTTTCCTATAGTGGGGGAGTCTAGGACCAGAGGGCACAGATAGAGTGGATGTGGAAAGGATGTTTCATCTACTGTGGGAGTCTAGGGCCAGAGGACACAGATAGAGTGGATGTGGAGAGGATGTTTCCCATAGTGGGGAGTCTAGGACCATTTGACACAGATAGAGTGGATGTGGAAAGGATGTTTCCTTCAGTGTGGGAGTCTAGGACCAGAGGACACAGATAGAGTGGATGTGGAGAGGATGTTTCCTAAACTGGGGGAGTCGAGGACTTGAGGACACAGATAGAGTGGATGTGGAGAGGATGTTTCATATAGTGGGGGAGTCTAGGACCAGGGTACGCAGATAGAGTGGAAGTGGAGCGGAAGTTTCCTACAGTGGGGAGTCTAGGACCAGAGGACACCGATAGAGTGGATGTGGAGAGGATGTTTCCTAAATTGGGGGAGTCGAGGACTTGAGGACACAGATAGAGTGGATGTGGAGAGGATGTTTCATATAGTGGGGGAGTCTAGGACCAGAGGGCACAGATAGAGTGGATGTAGAAAGGATGTTTCATCTACTGTGGGAGTCTAGGGCCAGAGGACACAGATAGAGTGGATGTGGAGAGGATGTTTCCCATAGTGGGGAGTCTAGGACCATTTGACACAGATAGAGTGGATGTGGAAAGGATGTTTCCTTCAGTGTGGGAGTCTAGGACCAGAGGACACAGATAGAGTGGATGTGGAGAGGATGTTTCCTAAATTGGGGGAGTCGAGGACTTGAGGACACAGATAGAGTGGATGTGGAGAGGATGTTTCATATAGTGGGGGAGTCTAGGACCAGGGTACGCAGATAGAGTGGAAGTGGAGCGGAAGTTTCCTACAGTGGGGAGTCTAGGACCAGAGGACACCGATAGAGTGGATGTGGAGAGGATGTTTCCTAAATTGGGGGAGTCGAGGACTTGAGGACACAGATAGAGTGGATGTGGAGAGGATGTTTCATATAGTGGGGGAGTCTAGGACCAGAGGGCACAGATAGAGTGGATGTAGAAAGGATGTTTCATCTACTGTGGGAGTCTAGGGCCAGAGGACACAGATAGAGTGGATGTGGAGAGGATGTTTCCCATAGTGGGGAGTCTAGGACCATTTGACACAGATAGAGTGGATGTGGAAAGGATGTTTCCTTCAGTGTGGGAGTCTAGGACCAGAGGACACAGATAGAGTGGATGTGGAGAGGATGTTTCCTAAATTGGGGGAGTCGAGGACTTGAGGACACAGATAGAGTGGATGTGGAGAGGATGTTTCATATAGTGGGGGAGTCTAGGACCAGGGTACGCAGATAGAGTGGAAGTGGAGCCGAAGTTTCCTACAGTGGGGAGTCTAGGACCAGAGGACACCGATAGAGTGGATGTGGAGAGGATGTTTCCTATAGTGGGGGAGTCTAGGACCAGAGGACAGAGATAAAGTGGATGTTGAGAGGATGTTTCCTGTAGAGGGGGAGTCTAGGACCAGAGCACACTGATAGAGAGGATGTGGTGAGGTTGTTTCCTATAGTGGGTGAGTGTAGGACCAGTGGACACAGATAGAGTGGATGTGGAGAGGATGTTTCCTATAGTGGTGGAGTCTCGGAGCAGTGGACACCGATAGAGTGGATGTGGAGATGATGTTTCCTATCGTGGGGGAGTGTAGGATCAGAGAACACAGTTGGAGTGGATGTGGAAAGGATGTTTACTCTAGTGTGGGAGTCTAGGGCCAGAGGACACAGATAGACTGAGTGTGGAGACGATGTTTCCAAATGTGGGCTTGTCTAGGACCGGAAGACACTGATAGAATGAATGTGGAGAGGATGTTTCCTACACTGGGGTAGTCTGGGACCAGAGGACACAGACAGTGTGGATGTGGAGAGGATGTTTCCTAAAGTGTGGGAGTTTAGGACCAGAGGACACAGATAGAGTGAAGTGGAGTGGATATTTCCTTTAGTGGGAGAGTCTAGGAACAGAGGACTCAGATAGAATGGATGCGGAGAGGATGTTTCCTACGGTGGGGGAGTCCTGGACCAGAGGACATAGAGTGGATTTGGAAAGTGGGTTTCCTTCAGTGTGGGAGTCTAGGACCAGAGGACACAGATAGTGTGGATGTGGAGACCGTATTTTCAAAAGTGGGGGAGTCTGGGCCCAGAGGACACAGATAGATTGGATGTGGAGAGGATGTTTCCTATAGTGGGGGAGTCTAGGACCAGAGATCGAGTGGAAGTGGAGAGGATGTTTCCCACAGTGGGGATTCTAGGACCAGAGGATACCGATAGAGTGCATGTGGAAAGGATGTTTCCTATAGTGTGGGTTCCTGGAACTAGAGGACACAGATAGAGTGTGTACGGCGAGGATGTTTCCTATTGTGGGGGAGTCTAGGACCAGAGGACACAGATAGAGTGGATGTGGAGAGGATGTTTCCTATAGCGGGGGAGTCTAAGACCAGAGGACGCAGATAGAGTATATGTGGAGAGGATGCTTCCTATAGTGGAGGAGTCTAGGACCAGAGGAGACAGATAGATAGATAGATAGATAGATAGATAGATAGATAGATAGATAGATAGATAGATAGATAGATAGATAGATAGATAGATTGATAGATAGATAGATACTTTATTCATCCCCATGGGGAATTTCAACTTTTTTTCCAATGTCCCATACACTTGTTGTAGCAAACCTAATTACATACAATACTTAACTCAGTAAAAAATATGATATGCATCTAAATCACTATCTCAAAAAGCATTAATAATAGCTTTTAAAATGTTCTTAAGTCCTGGCTGTAGAATTGTAAAGCCTAATGGCATTGGGGAGTATTGACCTCTTCATCCTGTCTGAGGAGCATTGCATCGATAGTAACCTGTCGCTGAAACTGCTTCTCTGTCTCTGGATGGTGCTATGTAGAGGATGTTCAGAGTTATCCATAATTGACCGTAGCCTACTCAGCGCCCTTCGCTCAGCTACCGATGTTAAACTCTCCAGTACTTTGCCCACGACAGAGCCCGCCTTCCTTACCAGCTTATTAAGACGTGAGGCGTCCCTCTTCTTAATGCTTCCTCCCCAACACGCCACCACAAAGAAGAGGGCGCTCTCCACAACTGACCTATAGAACATCTTCAGCATCTCACTACAGACATTGAATGACGCCAACCTTCTTAGGAAGTACAGTCGACTCTGTGCCTTCCTGCACAAGGCATCTGTGTTGGCAGTCCAGTCTAGCTTCTCGTCTAACTGTACTCCCAGATACTTGTAGGTCTTAACCTGCTCCACACATTCTCCATTAATGATCACTGGCTCCATATGAGGCCTAGATCTCCTAAAGTCCACCACCATCTCCTTGGTCTTGGTGATATTGAGACGCAGGTAGTTTGAGTTGCACCATATCACAAAGTCCAGTATCAGTTTCCTATACTCCTCCTCCTGTCCATTCCTGACACACCCCAGTAATGGATGTGGAGTGGATGTTTCCTATAGTGGGGGAGTCTAGGACCAGAGGACACAGAGAGAATGGATGTGGACAGGATGTTTCCTATAGTGGGGGATTCTAGGACCAGAGGGCACAGATAGAGTGGATGTGGAAAGGATGTTTCATCTACTGTGGGAGTCTAGGGCCAGAGGACACAGATAGAGTGGATGTGGAGAGGATGTTTCCCATAGTGGGGAGTCTAGGACCATTTGACACAGATAGAGTGGATGTGGAAAGGATGTTTCCTTCAGTGTGGGAGTCGAGGACTTGAGGACACAGATAGAGTGGATGTGGAGAGGATGTTTCATATAGTGGGGGAGTCTAGGACCAGGGTACGCAGATAGAGTGGATGTGGAGCGGAAGTTTCCTACAGTGGGGAGTCTAGGACCAGAGGACACCGATAGAGTGGATGTGGAGAGGATGTTTCCTAAATTGGGGGAGTCGAGGACTTGAGGACACAGATAGAGTGGATGTGGAGAGGATGTTTCACATAGTGGGGGAGTCTAGGACCAGAGGGCACAGATAGAGTGGATGTAGAAAGGATGTTTCATCTACTGTGGGAGTCTAGGGCCAGAGGACACAGATAGAGTGGATGTGGAGAGGATGTTTCCCATAGTGGGGAGTCTAGGACCATTTGACACAGATAGAGTGGATGTGGAAAGGATGTTTCCTTCAGTGTGGGAGTCTAGGACCAGAGGACACAGATAGAGTGGATGTGGAGAGGATGTTTCCTAAATTGGGGGAGTCGAGGACTTGAGGACACAGATAGAGTGGATGTGGAGAGGATGTTTCATATAGTGGGGGAGTCTAGGACCAGGGTACGCAGATAGAGTGGAAGTGGAGCGGAAGTTTCCTACAGTGGGGAGTCTAGGACCAGAGGACACCGATAGAGTGGATGTGGAGAGGATGTTTCCTATAGTGGGGGAGTCTAGGACCAGAGGACAGAGATAAAGTGGATGTTGAGAGGATGTTTCCTGTAGAGGGGGAGTCTAGGACCAGAGCACACTGATAGAGAGGATGTGGTGAGGTTGTTTCCTATAGTGGGTGAGTGTAGGACCAGTGGACACAGATAGTGTGGATGTGGAGACCGTATTTTCAAAAGTGGGGGAGTCTGGGCCCAGAGGACACAGATAGATTGGATGTGGAGAGGATGTTTCCTATAGTGGGGGAGTCTAGGACCAGAGATCGAGTGGAAGTGGAGAGGATGTTTCCCACAGTGGGGATTCTAGGACCAGAGGATACCGATAGAGTGCATGTGGAAAGGATGTTTCCTATAGTGTGGGTTCCTGGAACTAGAGGACACAGATAGAGTGTGTACGGCGAGGATGTTTCCTATTGTGGGGGAGTCTAGGACCAGAGGACACAGATAGAGTGGATGTGGAGAGGATGTTTCCTATAGCGGGGGAGTCTAAGACCAGAGGACGCAGATAGAGTATATGTGGAGAGGATGCTTCCTATAGTGGAGGAGTCTAGGACCAGAGGAGACAGATAGATAGATAGATAGATAGATAGATAGATAGATAGATAGATAGATAGATTGATAGATAGATAGATACTTTATTCATCCCCATGGGGAATTTCAACTTTTTTTCCAATGTCCCATACACTTGTTGTAGCAAACCTAATTACATACAATACTTAACTCAGTAAAAAATATGATATGCATCTGAATCACTATCTCAAAAAGCATTAATATTAGCTTTTAAAATGTTCTTAAGTCCTGGCTGTAGAATTGTAAAGCCTAATGGCATTGGGGAGTATTGACCTCTTCATCCTGTCTGAGGAGCATTGCATCGATAGTAACCTGTCGCTGAAACTGCTTCTCTGTCTCTGGATGGTGCTATGTAGAGGATGTTCAGAGTTATCCATAATTGACCGTAGCCTACTCAGCGCCCTTCGCTCAGCTACCGATGTTAAACTCTCCAGTACTTTGCCCACGACAGAGCCCGCCTTCCTTACCAGCTTATTAAGACGTGAGGCGTCCCTCTTCTTAATGCTTCCTCCCCAACACGCCACCACAAAGAAGAGGGCGCTCTCCACAACTGACCTATAGAACATCTTCAGCATCTCACTACAGACATTGAATGACGCCAAACTTCTTAGGAAGTACAGTCGACTCTGTGCCTTCCTGCACAAGGCATCTGTGTTGGCAGTCCAGTCTAGCTTCTCGTCTAACTGTACTCCCAGATACTTGTAGGTCTTAACCTGCTCCACACATTCTCCATTAATGATAACTGGCTCCATATGAGGCCTAGATCTCCTAAAGTCCACCACCATCTCCTTGGTCTTGGTGATATTGAGACGCAGGTAGTTTGAGTTGCACCATATCACAAAGTCCAGTATCAGTTTCCTATACTCCTCCTCCTGTCCATTCCTGACACACCCCACTAATGGATGTGGAGTGGATGTTTCCTATAGTGGGGGAGTCTAGGACCAGAGGACACAGAGAGAATGGATGTGGACAGGATGTTTCCTATAGTGGGGGAGTCTAGGACCAGAGGGCACAGATAGAGTGGATGTGGAAAGGATGTTTCATCTACTGTGGGAGTCTAGGGCCAGAGGACACAGATAGAGTGGATGTGGAGAGGATGTTTCCCATAGTGGGGAGTCTAGGACCATTTGACACAGATAGAGTGGATGTGGAAAGGATGTTTCCTTCAGTGTGGGAGTCTAGGACCAGAGGACACAGATAGAGTGGATGTGGAGAGGATGTTTCCTAAACTGGGGGAGTCGAGGACTTGAGGACACAGATAGAGTGGATGTGGAGAGGATGTTTCATATAGTGGGGGAGTCTAGGACCAGGGTACGCAGATAGAGTGGAAGTGGAGCGGAAGTTTCCTACAGTGGGGAGTCTAGGACCAGAGGACACCGATAGAGTGGATGTGGAGAGGATGTTTCCTAAATTGGGGGAGTCGAGGACTTGAGGACACAGATAGAGTGGATGTGGAGAGGATGTTTCATATAGTGGGGGAGTCTAGGACCAGAGGGCACAGATAGAGTGGATGTAGAAAGGATGTTTCATCTACTGTGGGAGTCTAGGGCCAGAGGACACAGATAGAGTGGATGTGGAGAGGATGTTTCCCATAGTGGGGAGTCTAGGACCATTTGACACAGATAGAGTGGATGTGGAAAGGATGTTTCCTTCAGTGTGGGAGTCTAGGACCAGAGGACACAGATAGAGTGGATGTGGAGAGGATGTTTCCTAAATTGGGGGAGTCGAGGACTTGAGGACACAGATAGAGTGGATGTGGAGAGGATGTTTCATATAGTGGGGGAGTCTAGGACCAGGGTACGCAGATAGAGTGGAAGTGGAGCCGAAGTTTCCTACAGTGGGGAGTCTAGGACCAGAGGACACCGATAGAGTGGATGTGGAGAGGATGTTTCCTATAGTGGGGGAGTCTAGGACCAGAGGACAGAGATAAAGTGGATGTTGAGAGGATGTTTCCTGTAGAGGGGGAGTCTAGGACCAGAGCACACTGATAGAGAGGATGTGGTGAGGTTGTTTCCTATAGTGGGTGAGTGTAGGACCAGTGGACACAGATAGAGTGGATGTGGAGAGGATGTTTCCTATAGTGGTGGAGTCTCGGAGCAGTGGACACCGATAGAGTGGATGTGGAGATGATGTTTCCTATCGTGGGGGAGTGTAGGATCAGAGAACACAGTTGGAGTGGATGTGGAAAGGATGTTTACTCTAGTGTGGGAGTCTAGGGCCAGAGGACACAGATAGACTGAGTGTGGAGACGATGTTTCCAAATGTGGGCTTGTCTAGGACCGGAAGACACTGATAGAATGAATGTGGAGAGGATGTTTCCTACACTGGGGTAGTCTGGGACCAGAGGACACAGACAGTGTGGATGTGGAGAGGATGTTTCCTAAAGTGTGGGAGTTTAGGACCAGAGGACACAGATAGAGTGAAGTGGAGTGGATATTTCCTTTAGTGGGAGAGTCTAGGAACAGAGGACTCAGATAGAATGGATGCGGAGAGGATGTTTCCTACGGTGGGGGAGTCCTGGACCAGAGGACATAGAGTGGATTTGGAAAGTGGGTTTCCTTCAGTGTGGGAGTCTAGGACCAGAGGACACAGATAGTGTGGATGTGGAGACCGTATTTTCAAAAGTGGGGGAGTCTGGGCCCAGAGGACACAGATAGATTGGATGTGGAGAGGATGTTTCCTATAGTGGGGGAGTCTAGGACCAGAGATCGAGTGGAAGTGGAGAGGATGTTTCCCACAGTGGGGATTCTAGGACCAGAGGATACCGATAGAGTGCATGTGGAAAGGATGTTTCCTATAGTGTGGGTTCCTGGAACTAGAGGACACAGATAGAGTGTGTACGGCGAGGATGTTTCCTATTGTGCGGGAGTCTAGGACCAGAGGACACAGATAGAGTGGATGTGGAGAGGATGTTTCCTATAGCGGGGGAGTCTAAGACCAGAGGACGCAGATAGAGTATATGTGGAGAGGATGCTTCCTATAGTGGAGGAGTCTAGGACCAGAGGAGACAGATAGATAGATAGATAGATAGATAGATAGATAGATAGATAGATAGATAGATAGATAGATAGATTGATAGATAGATAGATACTTTATTCATCCCCATGGGGAATTTCAACTTTTTTTCCAATGTCCCATACACTTGTTGTAGCAAACCTAATTACATACAATACTTAACTCAGTAAAAAATATGATATGCATCTAAATCACTATCTCAAAAAGCATTAATATTAGCTTTTAAAATGTTCTTAAGTCCTGGCTGTAGAATTGTAAAGCCTAATGGCATTGGGGAGTATTGACCTCTTCATCCTGTCTGAGGAGCATTGCATCGATAGTAACCTGTCGCTGAAACTGCTTCTCTGTCTCTGGATGGTGCTATGTAGAGGATGTTCAGAGTTATCCATAATTGACCGTAGCCTACTCAGCGCCCTTCGCTCAGCTACCGATGTTAAACTCTCCAGTACTTTGCCCACGACAGAGCCCGCCTTCCTTACCAGCTTATTAAGACGTGAGGCGTCCCTCTTCTTAATGCTTCCTCCCCAACACGCCACCACAAAGAAGAGGGCGCTCTCCACAACTGACCTATAGAACATCTTCAGCATCTCACTACAGACATTGAATGACGCCAAACTTCTTAGGAAGTACAGTCGACTCTGTGCCTTCCTGCACAAGGCATCTGTGTTGGCAGTCCAGTCTAGCTTCTCGTCTAACTGTACTCCCAGATACTTGTAGGTCTTAACCTGCTCCACACATTCTCCATTAATGATAACTGGCTCCATATGAGGCCTAGATCTCCTAAAGTCCACCACCATCTCCTTGGTCTTGGTGATATTGAGACGCAGGTAGTTTGAGTTGCACCATATCACAAAGTCCAGTATCAGTTTCCTATACTCCTCCTCCTGTCCATTCCTGACACACCCCACTAATGGATGTGGAGTGGATGTTTCCTATAGTGGGGGAGTCTAGGACCAGAGGACACAGAGAGAATGGATGTGGACAGGATGTTTCCTATAGTGGGGGAGTCTAGGACCAGAGGGCACAGATAGAGTGGATGTGGAAAGGATGTTTCATCTACTGTGGGAGTCTAGGGCCAGAGGACACAGATAGAGTGGATGTGGAGAGGATGTTTCCCATAGTGGGGAGTCTAGGACCATTTGACACAGATAGAGTGGATGTGGAAAGGATGTTTCCTTCAGTGTGGGAGTCTAGGACCAGAGGACACAGATAGAGTGGATGTGGAGAGGATGTTTCCTAAACTGGGGGAGTCGAGGACTTGAGGACACAGATAGAGTGGATGTGGAGAGGATGTTTCATATAGTGGGGGAGTCTAGGACCAGGGTACGCAGATAGAGTGGAAGTGGAGCGGAAGTTTCCTACAGTGGGGAGTTTAGGACCAGAGGACACCGATAGAGTGGATGTGGAGAGGATGTTTCCTAAATTGGGGGAGTCGAGGACTTGAGGACACAGATAGAGTGGATGTGGAGAGGATGTTTCATATAGTGGGGGAGTCTAGGACCAGAGGGCACAGATAGAGTGGATGTAGAAAGGATGTTTCATCTACTGTGGGAGTCTAGGGCCAGAGGACACAGATAGAGTGGATGTGGAGAGGATGTTTCCCATAGTGGGGAGTCTAGGACCATTTGACACAGATAGAGTGGATGTGGAAAGGATGTTTCCTTCAGTGTGGGAGTCTAGGACCAGAGGACACAGATAGAGTGGATGTGGAGAGGATGTTTCCTAAATTGGGGGAGTCGAGGACTTGAGGACACAGATAGAGTGGATGTGGAGAGGATGTTTCATATAGTGGGGGAGTCTAGGACCAGGGTACGCAGATAGAGTGGAAGTGGAGCCGAAGTTTCCTACAGTGGGGAGTCTAGGACCAGAGGACACCGATAGAGTGGATGTGGAGAGGATGTTTCCTATAGTGGGGGAGTCTAGGACCAGAGGACAGAGATAAAGTGGATGTTGAGAGGATGTTTCCTGTAGAGGGGGAGTCTAGGACCAGAGCACACTGATAGAGAGGATGTGGTGAGGTTGTTTCCTATAGTGGGTGAGTGTAGGACCAGTGGACACAGATAGAGTGGATGTGGAGAGGATGTTTCCTATAGTGGTGGAGTCTCGGAGCAGTGGACACCGATAGAGTGGATGTGGAGATGATGTTTCCTATCGTGGGGGAGTGTAGGATCAGAGAACACAGTTGGAGTGGATGTGGAAAGGATGTTTACTCTAGTGTGGGAGTCTAGGGCCAGAGGACACAGATAGACTGAGTGTGGAGACGATGTTTCCAAATGTGGGCTTGTCTAGGACCGGAAGACACTGATAGAATGAATGTGGAGAGGATGTTTCCTACACTGGGGTAGTCTGGGACCAGAGGACACAGACAGTGTGGATGTGGAGAGGATGTTTCCTAAAGTGTGGGAGTTTAGGACCAGAGGACACAGATAGAGTGAAGTGGAGTGGATATTTCCTTTAGTGGGAGAGTCTAGGAACAGAGGACTCAGATAGAATGGATGCGGAGAGGATGTTTCCTACGGTGGGGGAGTCCTGGACCAGAGGACATAGAGTGGATTTGGAAAGTGGGTTTCCTTCAGTGTGGGAGTCTAGGACCAGAGGACACAGATAGTGTGGATGTGGAGACCGTATTTTCAAAAGTGGGGGAGTCTGGGCCCAGAGGACACAGATAGATTGGATGTGGAGAGGATGTTTCCTATAGTGGGGGAGTCTAGGACCAGAGATCGAGTGGAAGTGGAGAGGATGTTTCCCACAGTGGGGATTCTAGGACCAGAGGATACCGATAGAGTGCATGTGGAAAGGATGTTTCCTATAGTGTGGGTTCCTGGAACTAGAGGACACAGATAGAGTGTGTACGGCGAGGATGTTTCCTATTGTGGGGGAGTCTAGGACCAGAGGACACAGATAGAGTGGATGTGGAGAGGATGTTTCCTATAGCGGGGGAGTCTAAGACCAGAGGACGCAGATAGAGTATATGTGGAGAGGATGCTTCCTATAGTGGAGGAGTCTAGGACCAGAGGAGACAGATAGATAGATAGATAGATAGATAGATAGATAGATAGATAGATAGATAGATAGATAGATAGATAGATAGATAGATAGATTGATAGATAGATAGATACTTTATTCATCCCCATGGGGAATTTCAACTTTTTTTCCAATGTCCCATACACTTGTTGTAGCAAACCTAATTACATACAATACTTAACTCAGTAAAAAATATGATATGCATCTAAATCACTATCTCAAAAAGCATTAATATTAGCTTTTAAAATGTTCTTAAGTCCTGGCTGTAGAATTGTAAAGCCTAATGGCATTGGGGAGTATTGACCTCTTCATCCTGTCTGAGGAGCATTGCATCGATAGTAACCTGTCGCTGAAACTGCTTCTCTGTCTCTGGATGGTGCTATGTAGAGGATGTTCAGAGTTATCCATAATTGACCGTAGCCTACTCAGCGCCCTTCGCTCAGCTACCGATGTTAAACTCTCCAGTACTTTGCCCACGACAGAGCCCGCCTTCCTTACCAGCTTATTAAGACGTGAGGCGTCCCTCTTCTTAATGCTTCCTCCCCAACACGCCACCACAAAGAAGAGGGCGCTCTCCACAACTGACCTATAGAACATCTTCAGCATCTCACTACAGACATTGAATGACGCCAAACTTCTTAGGAAGTACAGTCGACTCTGTGCCTTCCTGCACAAGGCATCTGTGTTGGCAGTCCAGTCTAGCTTCTCGTCTAACTGTACTCCCAGATACTTGTAGGTCTTAACCTGCTCCACACATTCTCCATTAATGATAACTGGCTCCATATGAGGCCTAGATCTCCTAAAGTCCACCACCATCTCCTTGGTCTTGGTGATATTGAGACGCAGGTAGTTTGAGTTGCACCATATCACAAAGTCCAGTATCAGTTTCCTATACTCCTCCTCCTGTCCATTCCTGACACACCCCACTAATGGATGTGGAGTGGATGTTTCCTATAGTGGGGGAGTCTAGGACCAGAGGACACAGAGAGAATGGATGTGGACAGGATGTTTCCTATAGTGGGGGAGTCTAGGACCAGAGGGCACAGATAGAGTGGATGTGGAAAGGATGTTTCCTTCAGTGTGGGAGTCTAGGACCAGAGGACACAGATAGAGTGGATGTGGAGAGGATGTTTCCTAAATTGGGGGAGTCGAGGACTTGAGGACACAGATAGAGTGGATGTGGAGAGGATGTTTCATATAGTGGGGGAGTCTAGGACCAGGGTACGCAGATAGAGTGGAAGTGGAGCCGAAGTTTCCTACAGTGGGGAGTCTAGGACCAGAGGACACCGATAGAGTGGATGTGGAGAGGATGTTTCCTATAGTGGGGGAGTCTAGGACCAGAGGACAGAGATAAAGTGGATGTTGAGAGGATGTTTCCTGTAGAGGGGGAGTCTAGGACCAGAGCACACTGATAGAGAGGATGTGGTGAGGTTGTTTCCTATAGTGGGTGAGTGTAGGACCAGTGGACACAGATAGAGTGGATGTGGAGAGGATGTTTCCTATAGTGGTGGAGTCTCGGAGCAGTGGACACCGATAGAGTGGATGTGGAGATGATGTTTCCTATCGTGGGGGAGTGTAGGATCAGAGAACACAGTTGGAGTGGATGTGGAAAGGATGTTTACTCTAGTGTGGGAGTCTAGGGCCAGAGGACACAGATAGACTGAGTGTGGAGACGATGTTTCCAAATGTGGGCTTGTCTAGGACCGGAAGACACTGATAGAATGAATGTGGAGAGGATGTTTCCTACACTGGGGTAGTCTGGGACCAGAGGACACAGACAGTGTGGATGTGGAGAGGATGTTTCCTAAAGTGTGGGAGTTTAGGACCAGAGGACACAGATAGAGTGAAGTGGAGTGGATATTTCCTTTAGTGGGAGAGTCTAGGAACAGAGGACTCAGATAGAATGGATGCGGAGAGGATGTTTCCTACGGTGGGGGAGTCCTGGACCAGAGGACATAGAGTGGATTTGGAAAGTGGGTTTCCTTCAGTGTGGGAGTCTAGGACCAGAGGACACAGATAGTGTGGATGTGGAGACCGTATTTTCAAAAGTGGGGGAGTCTGGGCCCAGAGGACACAGATAGATTGGATGTGGAGAGGATGTTTCCTATAGTGGGGGAGTCTAGGACCAGAGATCGAGTGGAAGTGGAGAGGATGTTTCCCACAGTGGGGATTCTAGGACCAGAGGATACCGATAGAGTGCATGTGGAAAGGATGTTTCCTATAGTGTGGGTTCCTGGAACTAGAGGACACAGATAGAGTGTGTACGGCGAGGATGTTTCCTATTGTGGGGGAGTCTAGGACCAGAGGACACAGATAGAGTGGATGTGGAGAGGATGTTTCCTATAGCGGGGGAGTCTAAGACCAGAGGACGCAGATAGAGTATATGTGGAGAGGATGCTTCCTATAGTGGAGGAGTCTAGGACCAGAGGAGACAGATAGATAGATAGATAGATAGATAGATAGATAGATAGATAGATAGATAGATTGATAGATAGATAGATACTTTATTCATCCCCATGGGGAATTTCAACTTTTTTTCCAATGTCCCATACACTTGTTGTAGCAAACCTAATTACATACAATACTTAACTCAGTAAAAAATATGATATGCATCTAAATCACTATCTCAAAAAGCATTAATATTAGCTTTTAAAATGTTCTTAAGTCCTGGCTGTAGAATTGTAAAGCCTAATGGCATTGGGGAGTATTGACCTCTTCATCCTGTCTGAGGAGCATTGCATCGATAGTAACCTGTCGCTGAAACTGCTTCTCTGTCTCTGGATGGTGCTATGTAGAGGATGTTCAGAGTTATCCATAATTGACCGTAGCCTACTCAGCGCCCTTCGCTCAGCTACCGATGTTAAACTCTCCAGTACTTTGCCCACGACAGAGCCCGCCTTCCTTACCAGCTTATTAAGACGTGAGGCGTCCCTCTTCTTAATGCTTCCTCCCCAACACGCCACCACAAAGAAGAGGGCGCTCTCCACAACTGACCTATAGAACATCTTCAGCATCTCACTACAGACATTGAATGACGCCAAACTTCTTAGGAAGTACAGTCGACTCTGTGCCTTCCTGCACAAGGCATCTGTGTTGGCAGTCCAGTCTAGCTTCTCGTCTAACTGTACTCCCAGATACTTGTAGGTCTTAACCTGCTCCACACATTCTCCATTAATGATAACTGGCTCCATATGAGGCCTAGATCTCCTAAAGTCCACCACCATCTCCTTGGTCTTGGTGATATTGAGACGCAGGTAGTTTGAGTTGCACCATATCACAAAGTCCAGTATCAGTTTCCTATACTCCTCCTCCTGTCCATTCCTGACACACCCCACTAATGGATGTGGAGTGGATGTTTCCTATAGTGGGGGAGTCTAGGACCAGAGGACACAGAGAGAATGGATGTGGACAGGATGTTTCCTATAGTGGGGGAGTCTAGGACCAGAGGGCACAGATAGAGTGGATGTGGAAAGGATGTTTCCTTCAGTGTGGGAGTCTAGGACCAGAGGACACAGATAGAGTGGATGTGGAGAGGATGTTTCCTAAATTGGGGGAGTCGAGGACTTGAGGACACAGATAGAGTGGATGTGGAGAGGATGTTTCATATAGTGGGGGAGTCTAGGACCAGGGTACGCAGATAGAGTGGAAGTGGAGCCGAAGTTTCCTACAGTGGGGAGTCTAGGACCAGAGGACACCGATAGAGTGGATGTGGAGAGGATGTTTCCTATAGTGGGGGAGTCTAGGACCAGAGGACAGAGATAAAGTGGATGTTGAGAGGATGTTTCCTGTAGAGGGGGAGTCTAGGACCAGAGCACACTGATAGAGAGGATGTGGTGAGGTTGTTTCCTATAGTGGGTGAGTGTAGGACCAGTGGACACAGATAGAGTGGATGTGGAGAGGATGTTTCCTATAGTGGTGGAGTCTCGGAGCAGTGGACACCGATAGAGTGGATGTGGAGATGATGTTTCCTATCGTGGGGGAGTGTAGGATCAGAGAACACAGTTGGAGTGGATGTGGAAAGGATGTTTACTCTAGTGTGGGAGTCTAGGGCCAGAGGACACAGATAGACTGAGTGTGGAGACGATGTTTCCAAATGTGGGCTTGTCTAGGACCGGAAGACACTGATAGAATGAATGTGGAGAGGATGTTTCCTACACTGGGGTAGTCTGGGACCAGAGGACACAGACAGTGTGGATGTGGAGAGGATGTTTCCTAAAGTGTGGGAGTTTAGGACCAGAGGACACAGATAGAGTGAAGTGGAGTGGATATTTCCTTTAGTGGGAGAGTCTAGGAACAGAGGACTCAGATAGAATGGATGCGGAGAGGATGTTTCCTACGGTGGGGGAGTCCTGGACCAGAGGACATAGAGTGGATTTGGAAAGTGGGTTTCCTTCAGTGTGGGAGTCTAGGACCAGAGGACACAGATAGTGTGGATGTGGAGACCGTATTTTCAAAAGTGGGGGAGTCTGGGCCCAGAGGACACAGATAGATTGGATGTGGAGAGGATGTTTCCTATAGTGGGGGAGTCTAGGACCAGAGATCGAGTGGAAGTGGAGAGGATGTTTCCCACAGTGGGGATTCTAGGACCAGAGGATACCGATAGAGTGCATGTGGAAAGGATGTTTCCTATAGTGTGGGTTCCTGGAACTAGAGGACACAGATAGAGTGTGTACGGCGAGGATGTTTCCTATTGTGGGGGAGTCTAGGACCAGAGGACACAGATAGAGTGGATGTGGAGAGGATGTTTCCTATAGCGGGGGAGTCTAAGACCAGAGGACGCAGATAGAGTATATGTGGAGAGGATGCTTCCTATAGTGGAGGAGTCTAGGACCAGAGGAGACAGATAGATAGATAGATAGATAGATAGATAGATAGATAGATAGATAGATTGATAGATAGATAGATACTTTATTCATCCCCATGGGGAATTTCAACTTTTTTTCCAATGTCCCATACACTTGTTGTAGCAAACCTAATTACATACAATACTTAACTCAGTAAAAAATATGATATGCATCTAAATCACTATCTCAAAAAGCATTAATATTAGCTTTTAAAATGTTCTTAAGTCCTGGCTGTAGAATTGTAAAGCCTAATGGCATTGGGGAGTATTGACCTCTTCATCCTGTCTGAGGAGCATTGCATCGATAGTAACCTGTCGCTGAAACTGCTTCTCTGTCTCTGGATGGTGCTATGTAGAGGATGTTCAGAGTTATCCATAATTGACCGTAGCCTACTCAGCGCCCTTCGCTCAGCTACCGATGTTAAACTCTCCAGTACTTTGCCCACGACAGAGCCCGCCTTCCTTACCAGCTTATTAAGACGTGAGGCGTCCCTCTTCTTAATGCTTCCTCCCCAACACGCCACCACAAAGAAGAGGGCGCTCTCCACAACTGACCTATAGAACATCTTCAGCATCTCACTACAGACATTGAATGACGCCAAACTTCTTAGGAAGTACAGTCGACTCTGTGCCTTCCTGCACAAGGCATCTGTGTTGGCAGTCCAGTCTAGCTTCTCGTCTAACTGTACTCCCAGATACTTGTAGGTCTTAACCTGCTCCACACATTCTCCATTAATGATAACTGGCTCCATATGAGGCCTAGATCTCCTAAAGTCCACCACCATCTCCTTGGTCTTGGTGATATTGAGACGCAGGTAGTTTGAGTTGCACCATATCACAAAGTCCAGTATCAGTTTCCTATACTCCTCCTCCTGTCCATTCCTGACACACCCCACTAATGGATGTGGAGTGGATGTTTCCTATAGTGGGGGAGTCTAGGACCAGAGGACACAGAGAGAATGGATGTGGACAGGATGTTTCCTATAGTGGGGGAGTCTAGGACCAGAGGGCACAGATAGAGTGGATGTGGAAAGGATGTTTCATCTACTGTGGGAGTCTAGGGCCAGAGGACACAGATAGAGTGGATGTGGAGAGGATGTTTCCCATAGTGGGGAGTCTAGGACCATTTGACACAGATAGAGTGGATGTGGAAAGGATGTTTCCTTCAGTGTGGGAGTCTAGGACCAGAGGACACAGATAGAGTGGATGTGGAGAGGATGTTTCCTAAACTGGGGGAGTCGAGGACTTGAGGACACAGATAGAGTGGATGTGGAGAGGATGTTTCATATAGTGGGGGAGTCTAGGACCAGGGTACGCAGATAGAGTGGAAGTGGAGCGGAAGTTTCCTACAGTGGGGAGTCTAGGACCAGAGGACACCGATAGAGTGGATGTGGAGAGGATGTTTCCTAAATTGGGGGAGTCGAGGACTTGAGGACACAGATAGAGTGGATGTGGAGAGGATGTTTCATATAGTGGGGGAGTCTAGGACCAGAGGGCACAGATAGAGTGGATGTAGAAAGGATGTTTCATCTACTGTGGGAGTCTAGGGCCAGAGGACACAGATAGAGTGGATGTGGAGAGGATGTTTCCCATAGTGGGGAGTCTAGGACCATTTGACACAGATAGAGTGGATGTGGAAAGGATGTTTCCTTCAGTGTGGGAGTCTAGGACCAGAGGACACAGATAGAGTGGATGTGGAGAGGATGTTTCCTAAATTGGGGGAGTCGAGGACTTGAGGACACAGATAGAGTGGATGTGGAGAGGATGTTTCATATAGTGGGGGAGTCTAGGACCAGGGTACGCAGATAGAGTGGAAGTGGAGCGGAAGTTTCCTACAGTGGGGAGTCTAGGACCAGAGGACACCGATAGAGTGGATGTGGAGAGGATGTTTCCTAAATTGGGGGAGTCGAGGACTTGAGGACACAGATAGAGTGGATGTGGAGAGGATGTTTCATATAGTGGGGGAGTCTAGGACCAGAGGGCACAGATAGAGTGGATGTAGAAAGGATGTTTCATCTACTGTGGGAGTCTAGGGCCAGAGGACACAGATAGAGTGGATGTGGAGAGGATGTTTCCCATAGTGGGGAGTCTAGGACCATTTGACACAGATAGAGTGGATGTGGAAAGGATGTTTCCTTCAGTGTGGGAGTCTAGGACCAGAGGACACAGATAGAGTGGATGTGGAGAGGATGTTTCCTAAATTGGGGGAGTCGAGGACTTGAGGACACAGATAGAGTGGATGTGGAGAGGATGTTTCATATAGTGGGGGAGTCTAGGACCAGGGTACGCAGATAGAGTGGAAGTGGAGCCGAAGTTTCCTACAGTGGGGAGTCTAGGACCAGAGGACACCGATAGAGTGGATGTGGAGAGGATGTTTCCTATAGTGGGGGAGTCTAGGACCAGAGGACAGAGATAAAGTGGATGTTGAGAGGATGTTTCCTGTAGAGGGGGAGTCTAGGACCAGAGCACACTGATAGAGAGGATGTGGTGAGGTTGTTTCCTATAGTGGGTGAGTGTAGGACCAGTGGACACAGATAGAGTGGATGTGGAGAGGATGTTTCCTATAGTGGTGGAGTCTCGGAGCAGTGGACACCGATAGAGTGGATGTGGAGATGATGTTTCCTATCGTGGGGGAGTGTAGGATCAGAGAACACAGTTGGAGTGGATGTGGAAAGGATGTTTACTCTAGTGTGGGAGTCTAGGGCCAGAGGACACAGATAGACTGAGTGTGGAGACGATGTTTCCAAATGTGGGCTTGTCTAGGACCGGAAGACACTGATAGAATGAATGTGGAGAGGATGTTTCCTACACTGGGGTAGTCTGGGACCAGAGGACACAGACAGTGTGGATGTGGAGAGGATGTTTCCTAAAGTGTGGGAGTTTAGGACCAGAGGACACAGATAGAGTGAAGTGGAGTGGATATTTCCTTTAGTGGGAGAGTCTAGGAACAGAGGACTCAGATAGAATGGATGCGGAGAGGATGTTTCCTACGGTGGGGGAGTCCTGGACCAGAGGACATAGAGTGGATTTGGAAAGTGGGTTTCCTTCAGTGTGGGAGTCTAGGACCAGAGGACACAGATAGTGTGGATGTGGAGACCGTATTTTCAAAAGTGGGGGAGTCTGGGCCCAGAGGACACAGATAGATTGGATGTGGAGAGGATGTTTCCTATAGTGGGGGAGTCTAGGACCAGAGATCGAGTGGAAGTGGAGAGGATGTTTCCCACAGTGGGGATTCTAGGACCAGAGGATACCGATAGAGTGCATGTGGAAAGGATGTTTCCTATAGTGTGGGTTCCTGGAACTAGAGGACACAGATAGAGTGTGTACGGCGAGGATGTTTCCTATTGTGGGGGAGTCTAGGACCAGAGGACACAGATAGAGTGGATGTGGAGAGGATGTTTCCTATAGCGGGGGAGTCTAAGACCAGAGGACGCAGATAGAGTATATGTGGAGAGGATGCTTCCTATAGTGGAGGAGTCTAGGACCAGAGGAGACAGATAGATAGATAGATAGATAGATAGATAGATAGATAGATAGATAGATAGATAGATAGATAGATAGATAGATAGATAGATTGATAGATAGATAGATACTTTATTCATCCCCATGGGGAATTTCAACTTTTTTTCCAATGTCCCATACACTTGTTGTAGCAAACCTAATTACATACAATACTTAACTCAGTAAAAAATATGATATGCATCTAAATCACTATCTCAAAAAGCATTAATAATAGCTTTTAAAATGTTCTTAAGTCCTGGCTGTAGAATTGTAAAGCCTAATGGCATTGGGGAGTATTGACCTCTTCATCCTGTCTGAGGAGCATTGCATCGATAGTAACCTGTCGCTGAAACTGCTTCTCTGTCTCTGGATGGTGCTATGTAGAGGATGTTCAGAGTTATCCATAATTGACCGTAGCCTACTCAGCGCCCTTCGCTCAGCTACCGATGTTAAACTCTCCAGTACTTTGCCCACGACAGAGCCCGCCTTCCTTACCAGCTTATTAAGACGTGAGGCGTCCCTCTTCTTAATGCTTCCTCCCCAACACGCCACCACAAAGAAGAGGGCGCTCTCCACAACTGACCTATAGAACATCTTCAGCATCTCACTACAGACATTGAATGACGCCAACCTTCTTAGGAAGTACAGTCGACTCTGTGCCTTCCTGCACAAGGCATCTGTGTTGGCAGTCCAGTCTAGCTTCTCGTCTAACTGTACTCCCAGATACTTGTAGGTCTTAACCTGCTCCACACATTCTCCATTAATGATCACTGGCTCCATATGAGGCCTAGATCTCCTAAAGTCCACCACCATCTCCTTGGTCTTGGTGATATTGAGACGCAGGTAGTTTGAGTTGCACCATATCACAAAGTCCAGTATCAGTTTCCTATACTCCTCCTCCTGTCCATTCCTGACACACCCCAGTAATGGATGTGGAGTGGATGTTTCCTATAGTGGGGGAGTCTAGGACCAGAGGACACAGAGAGAATGGATGTGGACAGGATGTTTCCTATAGTGGGGGATTCTAGGACCAGAGGGCACAGATAGAGTGGATGTGGAAAGGATGTTTCATCTACTGTGGGAGTCTAGGGCCAGAGGACACAGATAGAGTGGATGTGGAGAGGATGTTTCCCATAGTGGGGAGTCTAGGACCATTTGACACAGATAGAGTGGATGTGGAAAGGATGTTTCCTTCAGTGTGGGAGTCGAGGACTTGAGGACACAGATAGAGTGGATGTGGAGAGGATGTTTCATATAGTGGGGGAGTCTAGGACCAGGGTACGCAGATAGAGTGGATGTGGAGCGGAAGTTTCCTACAGTGGGGAGTCTAGGACCAGAGGACACCGATAGAGTGGATGTGGAGAGGATGTTTCCTAAATTGGGGGAGTCGAGGACTTGAGGACACAGATAGAGTGGATGTGGAGAGGATGTTTCACATAGTGGGGGAGTCTAGGACCAGAGGGCACAGATAGAGTGGATGTAGAAAGGATGTTTCATCTACTGTGGGAGTCTAGGGCCAGAGGACACAGATAGAGTGGATGTGGAGAGGATGTTTCCCATAGTGGGGAGTCTAGGACCATTTGACACAGATAGAGTGGATGTGGAAAGGATGTTTCCTTCAGTGTGGGAGTCTAGGACCAGAGGACACAGATAGAGTGGATGTGGAGAGGATGTTTCCTAAATTGGGGGAGTCGAGGACTTGAGGACACAGATAGAGTGGATGTGGAGAGGATGTTTCATATAGTGGGGGAGTCTAGGACCAGGGTACGCAGATAGAGTGGAAGTGGAGCGGAAGTTTCCTACAGTGGGGAGTCTAGGACCAGAGGACACCGATAGAGTGGATGTGGAGAGGATGTTTCCTATAGTGGGGGAGTCTAGGACCAGAGGACAGAGATAAAGTGGATGTTGAGAGGATGTTTCCTGTAGAGGGGGAGTCTAGGACCAGAGCACACTGATAGAGAGGATGTGGTGAGGTTGTTTCCTATAGTGGGTGAGTGTAGGACCAGTGGACACAGATAGAGTGGATGTGGAGAGGATGTTTCCTATAGTGGTGGAGTCTCGGAGCAGTGGACACCGATAGAGTGGATGTGGAGATGATGTTTCCTATCGTGGGGGAGTGTAGGATCAGAGAACACAGTTGGAGTGGATGTGGAAAGGATGTTTACTCTAGTGTGGGAGTCTAGGGCCAGAGGACACAGATAGACTGAGTGTGGAGACGATGTTTCCAAATGTGGGCTTGTCTAGGACCGGAAGACACTGATAGAATGAATGTGGAGAGGATGTTTCCTACACTGGGGTAGTCTGGGACCAGAGGACACAGACAGTGTGGATGTGGAGAGGATGTTTCCTAAAGTGTGGGAGTTTAGGACCAGAGGACACAGATAGAGTGAAGTGGAGTGGATATTTCCTTTAGTGGGAGAGTCTAGGAACAGAGGACTCAGATAGAATGGATGCGGAGAGGATGTTTCCTACGGTGGGGGAGTCCTGGACCAGAGGACATAGAGTGGATTTGGAAAGTGGGTTTCCTTCAGTGTGGGAGTCTAGGACCAGAGGACACAGATAGTGTGGATGTGGAGAGGATGTTTCCTATAGTGTGGGTTCCTGGAACTAGAGGACACAGATAGAGTGTGTACGGCGAGGATGTTTCCTATTGTGGGGGAGTCTAGGGCCAGAGGACACAGATAGAGTGGATGTGTAGACCGTATTTTCAAAAGTGGGGGAGTCTGGGCCCAGAGGACACAGATAGATTGGATGTGGAGAGGATGTTTCCTATAGTGGGGGAGTCTAGGACCAGAGATCGAGTGGAAGTGGAGAGGATGTTTCCTAAAGTGTGGGAGTTTAGGACCAGAGGACACAGATAGAGTGAAGTGGAGCGGATATTTCCTTTAGTGGGAGAGTCTGGGAACAGAGGACTCAGATAGAATGGATGCGGAGAGGATGTTTCCTACGGTGGGGGAGTCCTGGACCAGAGGACATAGAGTGGATTTGGAAAGTGGGTTTTCTTCAGTGTGGGAGTCTAGGACCAGAGGACACAGATAGTGTGGATGTGGAGACCGTATTTTCAAAAGTGGGGGAGTCTGGGCCCAGAGGACACAGATAGATTGGATGTGGAGAGGATGTTTCCTACAGTGGGGGAGTCTAGGACCAGAGATCGAGTGGAAGTGGAGAGGATATTTCCTAAAGTGTGGGAGTTTAGGACCCGAGGACACAGATAGAGTGCATGTGGAAAGGATGTTTCCTATAGTGTGGGTTCCTGGAACTAGAGGACACAGATAGAGTGTGTACGGCGAGGATGTTTCCTATTGTGGGGGAGCCTAGGACCAGAGGACACAGATAGAGTGGATGTGGAGAGGATTTTTCCTATAGTGGGTGAGTGTAGGACCAGAGGACACAGATAGAGCGGATGTGGAGAGGATATCTCCTACAGTGGGAGTGTATAGGTCCAGAGGGCACAGTAGAGTGGATGTGGGGAAGATGTTTCCTATAGTGGGAGAGTCTCGGACCAGAGGACACAGATAGAGTGGATGTGTAGAGAATGTTTCCTATAGCGGCGGAGTCTAGGACCAGAGGTCACAGATAGAATGGATGTGGAGAGGATGTTTCCTATAGCGGGGGTGTCTAAGACCAGAGGACGCAGATAGAGTATATGTGGAGAGGATGCTTCCTATAGTGGAGGAGTCTAGGACCAGAGGAGACAGATAGATAGATAGATAGATAGATAGATAGATAGATAGATAGATAGTTAGATAGATAGATAGATACTTTATTCATCCCCATGGGGAAATTCAACTTTTTTTCCAATGTCCCATACACTTGTTGTAGCAAAACTAATTACATACAATACTTAACTCAGTAAAAAATATGATATGCATCTAAATCACTATCTCAAAAAGCATTAATAATAGCTTTTAAAAAGTTCTTAAGTCCTGGCGGTAGAATTGTAAAGCCTAATGGCATTGGGGAGTATTGACCTCTTCATCCTGTCTGAGGAGCATTGCATCGATAGTAACCTGTCGCTGAAACTGCTTCTCTGTCTCTGGATGGTGCTATGTAGAAGATGTTCAGAGTTATCCATAATTGACCGTAGCCTACTCAGCGCCCTTCGCTCAGCTACCGATGTTAAACTCTCCAGTACTTTGCCCACGACAGAGCCCGCCTTCCTTACCAGCTTATTAAGACGTGAGGCGTCCCTCTTCTTAATGCTTCCTCCCCAACACGCCACCACAAAGAAGAGGGCGCTCTCCACAACTGACCTATAGAACATCTTCAGCATCTCACTACAGACATTGAATGACGCCAACCTTCTTAGGAAGTACAGTCGACTCTGTGCCTTCCTGCACAAGGCATCTGTGTTGGCAGTCCAGTCTAGCTTCTCGTCTAACTGTACTCCCAGATACTTGTAGGTCTTAACATGCTCCACACATTCTCCATTAATGATCACTGGCTCCATATGAGGCCTAGATCTCCTAAAGTCCACCACCATCTCCTTGGTCTTGGTGATATTGAGTCGCAGGTAGTTTGAGTTGCACCATATCACAAAGTCCTGTATCAGTTTCCTATACTCCTCCTCCTGTCCATTCCTGACACACCCCACTAATGGATGTGGAGTGGATGTTTCCTATAGTGGGGGAGTCTAGGACCAGAGGGCACAGATAGAGTGGATGTGGAGAGGATGTTTCCTAAACTGGGGGAGTCGAGGACTTGAGGACTCAGATAGAGTGAAGTGGAGAGGATATTTCCTTTAGTGGGAGAGTCTAGGAACAGAGGACTCAGATAGAATGGATGCGGAGAGCATGTTTCCTACGGTGGGGGAGTCCTGGACCAGAGGACATAGAGTGGATTTGGAAAGTGGGTTTCCTTCAGTGTGGGAGTCTAGGACCAGAGGACGCAGATAGTGTGGATGTGGAGACCGTATTTTCAAAAGTGGGGGAGTCTGGGCCCAGAGGACACAGATAGATTGGATGTGGAGAGGATGTTTCCTATAGTGGGGGAGTCCAGGACCAGAGATCGAGTGGAATTGGAGAGGATGTTTCCTACAGTGGGGAGTCTAGGACCAGAGGACACCGATAGAGTGCATGTGGAAAGGATGTTTCCTATAGTGTGGGTTCCTGGAACTAGAGGACACAGATAGAGTGTGTACGGCGAGGATGTTTCCTATTGTGGGGGAGTCTAGGACCAGAGGACACAGATAGAGTGAATGTGGAGAGGATGTTTCCTATATTAGGTGAGTGTAGGACTAGAGGACACAGATAGAGAGGATGTGGAGAGGATATTTCCTACATTGGGAGTGTATAGGTCCAGAGGGCACAGATAGAGTGGATGTGGGGAGGATGTTTCCTATAGTAGGGGAGTCTAGGGGAAGAGGACACAGATAAAGTGGAAATGGAGAGGATGTTTCCTATAGTGGGGGAGTCTTGCACCAGAAGACACAGATAGAGTGGATGTGGAGAGGATGTTTCCTATAGTGGGGGTGTCTACGAGTAGAGGAGACAGATAGAGTGGATGTGGAGGGGATGTTTCCTATAGTGGGGGTGTCTACGAGTAGAGGAGACAGATAGAGTGGATGTGGAGAGGATGTTTTGTATAGTGGGAGAGTCTACGACCAGAGGACACAGATAGAGTGGATGTGGAGCGGATGTTTCCTATAGTGGGAGAGTCTAAGACCAGAGGACACAGTTAGAGTGGATGTGGAGAGGATGTTTCCTATAGTGGGGGAGTCTAGGACCAGAGGACACAGATAGAGTGGATGTGGAGAGGATGTTTCCTATAGTGGGGCAGTCTAGGACCAGAGGACACAGATAGAGTGGATGTGGAGCGGATGTTTCCTATAGTGGGAGAGTCTAGGACCAGAGGACACAGATAGAGTGGATGTGGAGAGGATGTTTCCTATAGTGGGGGAGTCTAAGACCAGAGGACACAGATAGAGTGGATGTGGAGAGGATGTTTCCTATAGTGGGAGAGTCTAGGACCAGAGGACAGAGATAGAGTGAATGTGGAGAGAATGTTTTCTATAGTGGGAGAGTCTAGGACCAGAGGACACAGATAGAGTGGATGTGGAGCGGATGTTTCCTATAGTGGGAGAGTCTAGGACCAGAGGACACAGATAGAGTGGATGTGGAGAGGATGTTTCCTATAGTGGGAGAGTCTAGGACCAGAGGTCACAGATAGAGTGGATGTGGAGAGGATGTTTCCTGTAGTGGGAGAGTCTAGGACCAGCGGCCACAGATGGAGTGGATGTGGAGAGGATGTTTCATCTGCAGGGGCTGGCCATTTAGCCCCTCTAACTATCAACAAGTTGACGGCAGCTCTTTAATCTCGTCCACGTTTTTGTGCCCGATCCTGATTTCCTCGTTCCCTTCGGTTTCCACACCTCTGCCGGCCTCTGTTTTATATGAGGACGATCACTGAGATTTCCCGCTGCAGGAATCAGTCTGGCGAGTCTCCAAAGCCAACACTCTCTCACTTCTTATAATCCTCAATGGAATTAAATTCCACCTTCTGCAGCCCCGTGTTGCCCCAACCACTCACCTCCCACCCCTGTCACTGTTTCCACCTCCCCACCTCCCCCCTCACCCGGATCCACCTCTCACTCCCCAGCTCTTGCCCCATCCCCACCCCTCACCTCTTTCCTCGGACTATTTCCCGTCCACTCTCAGTCCAGAGGGAGGGTCTCGGCCCGACATGTTGACGGTCCATTTCCCTCCACAGATGCTGCCCGACCCTCCGGCAGTTTGTCCTTTGGTCTGTATAACCCGTGTTAGTGTGGGGATCGGGATTTTACACCATATTCCAGGTACAATCACAACAAAACACAAATTATTGTCACTCTGCCCCGACCCTCCGGCAGTTTGTCCTTTGGTCTGTATAACCCGTGTTAGTGTGGGGATCGGGATTTCATACCATATTCCAGGTACAATCACAACAAAACACAAATTATTGTCACTCTGCCCCGACCCTCCGGCAGTTTGTCCTTTGGTCTGTATAACCCGTGTTAGTGTGGGGATCGGGATTTTACACCATATTCCAGGTACAATCCCAACAAAACACAAATAATTGTCACTCTGCCCGACCCTCCGGCAGTTTGTCCTTTGGTCTGTATAACCCGTGTTAGTGTGGGGATCGGGATTTTACACCATATTCCAGGTACAATCCCAACAAAACACAAATAATTGTCACTCTGCCCGACCCTCCGGCAGTTTGTCCTTTGGTCTGTATAACCCGTGTTAGTGTGGGGATCGGGATTTTACACCATATTCCAGGTACAATCTCAACAAAGCACAAATAATTGTCACTCTGCCCCGACCCTCCGGCAGTTTGTCCTTTGGTCTGTATAACCCGTGTTAGTGTGTGGATCGGGATTTTACACCATATTCCAGGTACAATCCCAACAAAACACAAATAATTGTCACTCTGCCCCGACCCTCCGACAGTTTGTCCTTTGGTCTGTGTAACCCGTGTTAGTGTGGGGATCGGGATTTCATACCATATTCCAGGTACAATCCCAACAAAACACAAATAATTGTCACTCTGCCCCGACCCTCCGGCAGTTTGTCCTTTGGTCTGTATAACCCGTGTTAGTGTGGGGATCGGGATTTTACACCATATTCCAGGTACAATCCCGACAAAACACAAATAATTGTCACCCTGCCCCGACCCTCCGGCAGTTTGTCCTTTGGTCTGTATAACCCGTGTTAGTGTGGGGATCGGGATTTTACACCATATTCCAGGTACAGTCTCAACAAAGCCCAAATAATTGTCACGGTAATTACCACACTCAAAGACGAGAAAGCTTGCAAACGCTGGAAACCCAAAGCAACACACGGAAAATGATGGAAGAATTCAGCACAACAGGCAGTATGTATGGGAAAGAATAAACAGTACGCATTTTGGACCACGACCCTTTTGCATTACTGAGGAGGAGGGGAAGTGATCTGAATAAAAAGGTGGGGATGGAGAAAGAGGGGGGGTGGAAGGTGATAGCTGAAGTCAAGTGATGGGCTGTTCAAGGGCAGGAGACGAGAGAATCGGAGCGTTTTCAATAGGAGAAAGGGTAAGAGGGGGCACAGGAGGCAGTATTAGGGCTGGTGAGCAGAAATGAAAGCTCTGGGCGGGGAGTGCGGAACTGAGAAGTGGGTGGGGGGTATTTGTTTACTGGAAGGAGAATTCAATATTCATACAATAAGGTTGGAGAGCACTCAGATGGAATATAAGTTCAGAGTGGGGCATAGAGTAATTGGGTGGGGGGTATTTGTTTACTGGAAGGAGAATTCAATATTCATACAATAAGGTTGGAGAGCACTCAGATGGAACATAAGTTCAGAGTGGGGCATAGTGTAATTGGGTGGGGGGGGGTATTTGTTTACTGGAAGGAGAATTCAATATTCATACAATAAGGCTGGAGAGCACTCAGATGGAATATAAGTTCAGAGTGGGGCATAGAGTAATTGGGTGGGGGGGGGGTATTTGTTAACTGGAAGGAGAATTCAATATTCATACAATAAGGTTGGAGAGCACTCAGATGGAATATAAGTTCAGAGTGGGGCATAGAGTAATTGGGTGGGGGGGTATTTGTTTACTGGAAGGAGAATTCAATATTCATACAATAAGGTTGGAGAGCACTCAGAAGGAACATAAGTTCAGAGTGGGGCATAGAGTAATTGGGTGGGGGGGGTATTTGTTTACTGGAAGGAGAATTCAATATTCATACAATAAGGCTGGAGAGCACTCAGATGGAATATAAGTTCAGAGTGGGGCATAGAGTAATTGGGTGGGGGGGTATTTGTTAACTGGAAGGAGAATTCAATATTCATACAATAAGGTTGGAGAGCACTCAGATGGAATATAAGTTCAGAGTGGGGCATAGAGTAATTGGGTGGGGGGGTATTTGTTTACTGGAAGGAGAATTCAATATTCATACAATAAGGTTGGAGAGCACTCAGAAGGAACATAAGTTCAGAGTGGGGCATAGAGTAATTGGGTGGGGGGGGGGGTATTTGTTTACTGGAAGGAGAATTCAATATTCATACAATAAGGTTGGAGAGCACTCAGATGGAACATAAGTTCAGAGTGGGGCATAGAGTAATTGGGTGGGGGGTATTTGTTTACTGGAAGGAGAATTCAATATTCATACAATAAGGTTGGAGAGCACTCAGATGGAATATAAGTTCAGAGTGGGGCATAGAGTAATTAGGTGGGGGGGCATTTGTTTACTGGAAGGAGAATTCAATATTCATACAATAAGGTTGGAGAGCACTCAGATGGAATATAAGTTCAGAGTGGGGCATAGAGTAATTGGGTGGGGGGGTATTTGTTTACTGGAAGGGGAATTCAATATTCATACACTAAGGTTGGAGAGCACTCAGATGGAACATAAGTTCAGAGTGGGGCATAGAGTAATTGGGTGGGGGGGCATTTGTTTACTGGAAGGAGAATTCAATATTCATACAATAAGGTTGGAGAGCACTCAGATGGAACATAAGTTCAGAGTGGGGCATAGAGTAATTGGGTGGGGGGGGCATTTGTTTACTGGAAGGAGAATTCAATATTCATACAATAAGGTTGGAGAGCACTCAGATGGAACATAAGTTCAGAGTGGGGCATAGAGTAATTGGGTGGGGGGGCATTTGTTTACTGGAAGGAGAATTCAATATTCATACAATAAGGTTGGAGAGCACTCAGATGGAACATAAGTTCAGAGTGGGGCATAGAGTAATTGGGTGGGGGGGTATTTGTTTACTGGAAGGAGAATTCAATATTCATACACTAAGGTTGGAGAGCACTCAGATGGAACATAAGTTCAGAGTGGGGCATAGATTAATTGGGTGGGGGGGGTATTTGTTTACTGGAAGGAGAGTTCAATATTCATACACTAAGGTTGGAGGGCACCCAGATGGAATATAAGGTTTCGCTCCTCCACCCTGAGGGTGGTTTTATCTTGGCACAAGAGGAGGCCATTG
The DNA here is from genome assembly GCF_048418815.1 of Hemitrygon akajei. NCBI lineage: Eukaryota > Metazoa > Chordata > Chondrichthyes > Myliobatiformes > Dasyatidae > Hemitrygon > Hemitrygon akajei. The sequence continues at coordinate 6,034,493 of NW_027331944.1, read as the reverse complement.
ATGGAGACGTCGGAATGGGAACGTTTGGCCACTGTAAAGTCCCCCTTGTGCCAGATGATACAGAGATGCTCGACAGAAAGGTCTCCCAATTTATGGCGGGTCTCACCAATATAAAGGAGGCCGCATCGGGAGCACGGGACACAATAGATGACCCCCGCGGATTCGCAGGTGCAGTGCTCCTAGGCGGACTGCTTTGTGTCTGAATGGAGGTGTACGGTTAGCTGTTGCACTTAGGACTCTCGCAGGGGTATGTAGCTGGCGGGAGATCAGTGAGGAGGAATGAATGAACAAGGGAATTTCGGAGGGAGTGATCCCCGTTGAAAGAAGAGGGTGCGGTGGACGAGGAAGATAAAAATACGAATAGTTGTAAGATCCCTTTGGCGACGGTGGAAGTCGCAGAGGCTCATGGGGTGGTAGGTAAGGACAAGAGGAACTCTGTTACTATTACGGTGGTCGGAAGTTGGGTGAGCACGGACGTACGACAAATGTGGGCATCAAGAGTGGAGGGAGGACAGCCGCATCCTGGGAACAGATGCAGCGCAAGCAAAGAAACTGAGAAGAGGGTCGGGCATTTCACAAGTGGCAGGTTGGGAAGAGGTACGGTCGAGATAGATAGATAGATAGATAGATACTTTATTCATCCCCATGGGGAAATTCAACTTTTTTTCCAATGTCCCATACACTTGTTGTAGCAAAACTAATTACATACAATACTTAACTCAGTAAAAAAATATGATATGCATCTAAATCACCGTCTCAAAAAGCATTAATAATAGCTTTTAAAAAGTTCTTAAGTCCTGGCGGTAGAATTGTAAAGCCTAATGGCATTGGGGAGTATTGACCTCTTCATCCTGTCTGAGGAGCATTGCATCGATAGTAACCTGTCGCTGAAACTGCTTCTCTGTCTCTGGATGGTGCTATGTAGAGGATGTTCAGAGTTATCCATAATTGACCGTAGCCTACTCAGCGCCCTTCGCTCAGCTACCGATGTTAAACTCTCCAGTACTTTGCCCACGACAGAGCCCGCCTTCCTTACCAGCTTATTAAGGCGTGAGGCGTCCCTCTTCTTAATGCTTCCTCCCCAACACGCCACCACAAAGAAGTGGGCGCTCTCCACAACTGACCTATAGAACATCTCCAGCATCTCACTACAGACATTGAATGACGCCAACCTTCTTAGGAAGTACATCTCCAAGGGTATCAGCAGGTTTGTAAAAGGCACCAAGTACACTGAAGACGCTGTGCTCGAATCCACACGGACAGACTAGCTGGAGGAACTCGGCAGGACGAATGCTGTCATCTGATACAGCCCGACCCGCTGAGCTCCTCCAGCTAGTCTGTACGCGTTGGGTTTATAAAAGAAGCCGGTTGACAACTTGTCTCTGCGGATGAAGACAGAGAGAGAGGTCAGGAAAGGAGTCGGAAGTTGGAATCAAACTTGCTAACCGTGCCGTGCACATCCGTACAAAAAGCCAAAAGCATGAATAATGAATCACGCAAGTCTCTCGACAATTGTACGCGCATCCCACTCATCACATGCGCTAAAACCATCTTCAATCATCTCCCTCTGCTTCCGGTCATCGAGCCCGAAGTGAATCCACTTCACATGCTGCCCGAGAATCCCACGCGACCGAACTTTCCAGATCAGCTGCAGTGCAGGATCTTGTTAGAGGCTTTACCAGCGTCCATATGGACAGCATCACTGCCTAACTTCATCTACCTCCACAGTTATCTCTTCCGAAATCTCCAGAATCCTTGACAGGTATGATGTCCCACTGGGTGGTGCAGACGGAAATTTCTCAATAACCAATGTCTAACCACCGAGACTTTAGCCTTACTGCACGCAGAAAAAAAATCCAATCCCAGCTGTAAAATTATCAACCTGGATTGAAGCCCGTATACCATTTATGTCAAACTCAAGGCCCGCGGGCCAAATCCGGCCCGCGGTGGAATTATCTTTGGCCCGCGAGATAACATCTAATTACTATTAAAGCTGGCCCCAGTAATCGAAGCGCCTATGGCGTATGATATGGCTAATGCTGAGTTCATTCAGGTACCAGGTTTTCAGGGTTTTTAGTGTTTATTCGGCAGTCTTCTTCATCAGAGACGGAATTTGTAAAGTGAAACACTTTGTAGTTATAGCAGAGACTGAGACACATGAGAGCAGGCTGAAAAAACGGAGGCAACGAAAGCTGCGTTCGCACGCGTCCGACTGATCCGGCCCGCATGAAGCTGCATTTTGTCTCAATCCGGCCCGTGACCTAAAATGAGTTTGACACCCCTGCCGTATACTGTCAGTTCTATATTCTGAGAGACTCCATCTATGTTATAAGCCACACACAGAAGTCTTGTTGCCGACTATTTGCCGTTGTGTCCCTGCCAGTTTCGATTGACAGACTTAGGTGGGACGGGAACATAAGGGTCTTCTGCCTGCGCCGTTGTTCAGGTTGGTTCACCGGTCTGTAGATTGTGAGAGGATGCGGATACACTTCAGCTTGCCTCCAGCAGCTAAACTGAGCACATTTGATCACTATCTTCTTGCTGTGTGGGATCTTGCCCAGCACAGTTGGCTGTGATGTTTCCCCCAGGGTAGCAGAAACACAACGTAAAATTGTAAAATGGAAAATGCTGGGAACGCAGCACATCAGGCCACGTCTGTGAAAGGGGAAATGGCGGAGACACAGTTTCAGATCTGGGGCTATCCAAGATGCTGCCGATTTGCTGAATATTTCCAGCATTTTCTATTTTTAACTTTAAATTTCCTGCAAGAACAGTTTTTGATTATTTTTAATGCGCAGATATTAAATGAGTGGAGACTTGCGGATGTTGTTCCCTCATTCAAGAAAGTGAGTAGAGATAGTCAAGGAATTTATACACCAACGAGTCTTACTTCAGTGGTTGGGAAGTTGATCGAGAAGATCCTGAGCGATCCTGATTTACGAACATTTGTAGAGGCACGATTATTACGAGCCTGATTGAATTTTTTTAAGGATGGGACTAAACATATTGGTGAAAGTAGAACAGGAGATGTAGTGTATATGGATTTCAGCAAGACATTTGATAAGGTACCCCCATGCAAGGCTAATCGAGAAGGTAAGGAGGCGTGGGATCCAAGGAGAACTTGCTTCGTGAATCCAGAATTGGCTTTTCCGCAGAAGACAAAGAGTGGTTGTAGACGGGTCATACTCTGCACGCAAGTCGGAGATTAATGCCGCGACTCAGTGATCTGTTCTGGGACCTCTTCTCTTAGCAATTTTTGGAAATGGCCTGGATGAGGAAGTGGAGGGATAGGTTAATGAATTTGTTGATGGCACGTTGGCTGGGGATACTGTGGAGAGTGTGGAGGGCTGTCAGAGGTTACAGGGACGCGATTTGATCCAGAACTGGGCTGAGAAGTGGCAGATGGAGTTCATCCCAGGTAAGTGCGAGGTGGTTCATTTTGAAAGGTCAAATATGACGGTAGAATATAATACTAATGGTAAGGGAATTATAGGGCAGTTAGTCTGACCTCAGTGGCCAGGAAGATGTTAGAGTGTATTATGGGTGAGTTTTTTGAGTATTGTAATTGGGGAAACGCATGATGAAGTAGGCCAGTCAGCAGGATTCCTTTAGAAGAGATCTTGTATGACAATTCGCTCAGAGTACTTTGAGGAAATAACAGGCAGGATAGACAAAGCAAAGCCAGTGGATGTTGTTTACTTGGATTTTACCCCATTCAAGGCTTATTGAGAGAGTAAGAAGGCATGCAATCCATTGCTTCCAGAGCTGGCTTGCCCACAGAAGGCAAAGAGTGGTTGTAGATGGGTCATATTCTGCATGGAGGTCGGTGACCAGTGGTGTGCCTCAGGGATTTGTTCTGGGACCCCTACTCTTCGTGATTTTTATCAATGACCTGGATGAGGAAGTGGAGGGATGGGTTAGTAAATTTGCTGATGACACAAAGGTTGGAGGTATTGTGGATAGTGTGGAGGGCTGTCAGAGGTTACAGCGGGACATCGATAGGATGCAAAACTGGGCTGAGAAGTGGCAGATGGAGTTCAACTCAAAGAAGTGTGAAGTGGTTCATTTTGGTAGGTCAAATATGATGGTAGAATATTGTATTAATGGTCAGACTCTTGGCAGTGTGGAGGATCAGAGTGATCCTGGGGTCCGAGTCCATGAGACACTCGAAGCTGCTGTGTAGGTTGGCTGAGTGGATCGGAAGGCTTACGGTGCATTGGCCTTCATTAACCGCGGGATTGAGTTTAAGAGCCCAGCGGTAATGTTACAGCTACACAGGACCCCGGTCAGACCCCACTTGGAGTACTGTGCTCAGTTCTGGTCACCTCGCTAACCGAAGGATGTGCAAACTACAGGAAGGGTGTAGAGGGGATAGATAAGAACGTTGCCTGGATTGGAGGGCAGGCCTTCTGAGAATGGGTTGAGTGAGCTCGGCCATTTCCCCTTGGAGAAATGGAGGATGAGAGGTGACCCGATAGAGGTGTATAACGTGATGAGGGGCAATGATCGGGCGGGTAGGCAGAGGCGTATTCTCACGGCTGAAATGAGTGACACGAGAGGGCACAGTTTTAAGGTGCTGGGAAGGAGGTGCCGAGGCAATGTCCGGGGTATGTTTTCTTTTCTTTTACGCAGACAGTGGTGTGTACGTGGACAATGCTGCCGGCGATGGTGGTGGGGGCGGACAGAGTAGGGTCCTTGCAGGGGTGTCAAACTCATTTTAGGTCACGGGCCGGATTGAGCAAAATGCAGCTTCATGCGGGCCGGATCAGTCGGACGCGTGCGAACGCAGCTTCCGTTGCCTCCGTTTTTTCAGCCTGCTCTCATGTGTCTCAGTCTCTGCTATAACTACAAAGTGTTTCACTTTACAAATTCCGTCTCTTATGAAGAAGACTGCCGAATAAACACTAAAAACCCTGAAAACCTGGTACCTGAATAAACTCAGCATTAGCCATATCATACGCCATAGGCGCTTCGATTACTGGGGCCAGCTTTAATAGTAATTAGATATTATCTCGCGGGCCAAAGATAATTCCACCGCGGGCCTTGAGTTTGACATATATGTCCTGGGCAAACAATTTTGTGCCGAACCTCTACTTCCTTTAGAAATTACCCAGGGTTACACACAGCCCTCTATTTGACTAAGATCCATGTTCCTATCCAAGTGTCTCTTCAAAGACCCTATCATATCCGCCTCCACCACCATCGCCAGGGGCCCTTTCCACGGTCTCACCACTCTCTGCGTAAAAAATAATTACCCTTGATATCTCCTCTGTGCCCACTCTCCAGCACCTTGAAACTGTGCCCTCTCATGTTAGCCATTTCAGCCCTGGGGAAAAAAATCCATAACAAAACTGCAGGAATTAGGAGGTAGGGCAGTATCTATGCAGAGAAATAAACGGTCGACGTTTCGCGTCAAGAAACTCCTCTCCATACTCCTCTCCGACGATTTGGGTTCTTCCAGCAAATAGTTCGGCAGACTCTTTTGTGTTTCCTATTCCCATTGTCTGATTTTAAAATCACACATGTTCTGCATTACAGCTACGTCTCTATCAACAATGAAGATTATCCGGGTTTCCCACTGAACATCTGTGCTGCCTCTTGTTCCATATAACAATCACAGCACGGAAACAGGCCATTCCTGCCCTCCTAGTCCATGCCGAACTCTTAATCTCACCTAGTCCCACCGACCCGCACTCAGCCCATAACCCTCCACTCCTTTCCTGTCCATATACCTATCCAATTTTACCTTAAATGACACAAATGAACTGGCCTCTACTACTTCTACAGGAAGCACATTCCACACAGCTATCACTCTCTGAGTAAAGAAATACCCCCTCGTGTTTCCCTTAAACTTTTGCCCCCTAACTCTCAAATCATGTCCTCTCGTTTGAGACTCCCCTACTCTCAATGGAAACAGCCTATTCACGTCAACTCTGTCTATCCCTCTCAACATTTTAAATACCTCGATCAAATCCCCCCTCAACCTTCTACGCTCCAATGAATAGAGACCTAACTTGTTCAACCTTTCTCTGTAACTTAAGTGCTGAAACCCAGGTAACATCCTAGTAAATCGTCTCTGCACTCTCTCTAATTTATTGATATCTTTCCTATAATTCGGTGACCAGAACTGTACACAATATTCCAAATTTGGCCTGACCAATGCCTTGTACAATTTTAACATTACATCCCAACTTCTGTACTCAATGCTCTGATTTATAAAGGCCAGCGTTCCAAAAGCCTTCTTCACCACCCTATCTACATGAGACTCCACCTCCAGGGAACTACGCACTGTTATTCCTAGATCTTGCACTGTTATTCCTAGAATAATACAATGACGCAGAATTGTATTATTTATGTTCTGTGTGTTATCTCAAATCTCAATGTACTTGCCCGTGTTCCCGCTGCAAGTCACCGATTCTTTGTACCTGTACATAATTGTGCACTTGGCAATAAATTTAACAGGACCTGAAAAATCTCACTTATCTGAGATGCTCTAAAATTTGCACCATTCAGTTCAGCTTCCCTTCAGAAGGTACAAACCAGCAGCCAGACTGTCTAATAAATTTCCACACGATTGAACTGCCCCATCGGTTTATCAGTCTTTTAATTTTTCACTGCTTACTTAACTTGATTAAATTCAGCTTTTCATCTATGTATTACGTTGTACTGCTGCAGTAAAGACGATGTTCTATAGGTCAGTTGTGGAGAGCGCCCTCTTCTTTGTGGTGGCGTGTTGGGGAGGAAGCATTAAGAAGAGGGACGCCTCACGTCTTAATAAGCTGGTAAGGAAGGCGGGCTCTGTCGTGGGCAAAGTACTGGAGAGTTTAACATCGGTAGCTGAGCGAAGGGCGCTGAGTAGGCTACGGTCAATTATGGATAACTCTGAACATCCTCTACATAGCACCATCCAGAGACAGAGAAGCAGTTTCAGCGACAGGTTACTATCGATGCAATGCTCCTCAGACAGGATGAAGAGGTCAATACTCCCCAATGCCATTAGGCTTTACAATTCTACCGCCAGGACTTAAGAACTTTTTAAAAGCTATTATTAATGCTTTTTGAGAGAGTGATTTAGATGCATATCATATTTTTACTGAGTTAAGTATTGTATGTAATTAGTTTTGCTACAACAAGTGTATGGGACATTGGAAAAAAAGTTGAATTTCCCCATGGGGATGAATAAAGTATCTATCTATCTATCTATCTATCTATCTATCTATCAGTTCTTGACATTTGCCGGTGATATCTTTACCCTGATTCTGATGATGGCATGGTAGACCCGCCCACCGGTCACGTGATCTTCGGCGCAAGTGGTCCGAAGCCCCGCCCCCACTGAAGCGGCAACAATCACTTTGCGCATGCTCTGTCTTGGGATGATCTGGTCTGCTGGGTCGCGACTGCGAGACGGCCCTTTTGCCCCCCTGCGGGGCGGGGAGCCGGGAGAGGATGACTGTCTGCGGGACAAGACATCAATTTCCAATCGGCGAGTATTGACATCAACAGGGATGCTGCGAGCACGCAGAAACTGATTCGGAAGGCTGGCGCTGTTAGACTGGACACGATCCGGCTCTATGAAGAATCACACCGTAGCCGGGGAAGTGATAACTGCTAATTGTTAGACAGCTTGAGGTAACTTATTTTTATTCGGTTTTACTTCTCTTTCCATCTTCGTAAATCTGTAATGCCCCCGCGACACGCTAATGTCCTTGCGGATCAATGAAGTGTACAGTCTTTCTAACTTGGCGGCCGATCCCGGGCGGAGAGGTCCGATGTCGGGCGGTATAACCCGTTAACATCCTGGAACTGCGGCTGCGACCGACTTCCTGGGCAGAACCTGCCCGGGACGATCCGGGTTGTCAGACGTTCACACCGAACCACACCCTGTCTGGACTGCTCCTGTGGCTCCTCCCACAGACCCCTGTCTGGACTGCTCCTGTGGCTCCTCCCACAGACCCCTGCTGACTGCTCCTGTGGCTCCTCCCACAGACCCCTGTCTGGTCTGCTCCTGTGGCTCCTCCCACAGACCCCTGCTGACAGCTCCTGTGACTCCACCCACAGACCCCTGCTGACTGCTCCTGTGACTCCTCCCACAGACCCCTGCTGACAGCTCCTGTGACTCCTCCCACAGACCCCTGCTGACAGCTCCTGTGGCTCCTCCCACAGACCCCTGCTGACAGCTCCTGTGACTCCTCCCACAGACCCCTGCTGACTGCTCCTGTGGCTCCTCCCACAGACCCCTGCTGACAGCTCCTGTGACTCCTCCCACAGACCCCTGCTGACTGCTCCTGTGGCTCCTCCCACAGACCCCTGTCTGGACTGCTCCTGTGGCTCCTCCCACAGACCCCTGCTGACTGCTCCTGTGGCTCCTCCCACAGACCCCCCACTGACTGCTCCTGTGGCTCCTCCCACAGACCCCTGATGACTGCTCCTGTGGCTCCTCCCACAGACCCCCTGCTGACTGCTCCTGTGGCTCCTCCCACAGACCCCTGTCTGGACTGCTCCTGTGGCTCCTCCCACAGACCCCCTGCTGACTGCTCCTGTGGCTCCTCCCACAGACCCCTGTCTGGACTGCTCCTGTGGCTCCTCAAACAGACCCCTGTCTGGACTGCTCCTGTGGCTCCTCCCACAGACCCCCTGCTGACTGCTCCTGTGGCTCCTCCCACAGACCCCTGCTGACTGCTCCTGTGGTTCCCCCCACAGACTCCTGCTGACTGCTCCTGTGGCTCCTCCCACAGACCCCTGCTGACAGCTCCTGTGGCTCCTCCCACAGACCCCTGCTGACAGCTCCTGTGGCTCCTCCCACAGACCCCCTGCTGACTGCTCCTGTGGCTCCTCCCACAGACCCCTGTATAAAGGCGATTGAGGCCTGAGCCCGGCCTCATTCTCCAGGATGTTGTGTTGTTCATTCTTCCAGTCAATAAAAGCCGATACCTCGTTTCTTACGTCTGAGTGAGTTATTGATGGTGCATCAATTACTCTTCTATTTAAATTTTGCACTGCTTATTTAACTTCTTAAAATTCAGTTGTGTATCTATTATTAAGTGTTACGTTCTGTTGCGAAGTGAAGACAACCGATATCACATGATATTTGCCGTTGAGCCTCCTGTCACGTGATCTAGTTTATCGCAGTGCTGCAGCGGCTGCGGGTTTGTTTCCGAGCACCCACCCTTCACTCCCGCAAAGTCATTTTGCGCATATATGCTCGTTTCTGGGATGGGCGGTGTTTGCGTTCTGCGTTGAAGTGAGTCGATGTCGGCGGATTTACCTGTGCATTTTTTTAAAAAAAAGTGTACACTTCAGTTCAGCCTCCCTCCAGAACTTCCAAAGCAGCAATCAGGCTGAATAATATTTCCACACAGTTAAAATGAACTTCCAAAGCAGCAATCAGGCTGAATAATATTTCCACACAGTTAAAATGAACTTCCAAAGCAGCAATCAGGCTGAATAATATTTCCACACAGTTAAAATGAACTTCCAAAGCAGCAATCAGGCTGAATAATATTTCCACACAGTTAAAATGAACTTCCAAAGCAGCAATCAGGCTGAATAATATTTCCACACAGTTAAAATGGACTTCCAAAGCAGCAATCAGGCTGAATAATATTTCCACACAGTTAAAATGAACTTCCAAAGCAGCGATCAGGCTGAATAATATTTCCACACAGTTAAAATGAACTTCCAAAGCAGCAATCAGGCTGAATAATATTTCCACACAGTTAAAGTGAACAGTTAAAATGAACTTCCAAAGCAGCAATCAGGCTGAATAATATTTCCACACAGTTAAAGTGAACAGTTAAAATGAACTTCCAAAGCAGCAATCAGGCTGAATAATATTTCCACACAGTTAAAATGAACAGTTAAAATGAACTTCCAAAGCAGCAATCAGGCTGAATAATATTTCCACACAGTTAAAATGGACTTCCAAAGCAGCAATCAGGCTGAATAATATTTCCACACAGTTAAAATGAACTTCCAAAGCAGCGATCAGGCTGAATAATATTTCCACACAGTTAAAATGAACTTCCAAAGCAGCAATCAGGCTGAATAATATTTCCACACAGTTAAAGTGAACTTCCAAAGCAGCAATCAGGCTGAATAATATTTCCACACAGTTAAAATGGACTTCCAAAGCAGCAATCAGGCTGAATAATATTTCCACACAGTTAAAATGAACTTCCAAAGCAGCAATCAGGCTGAATAATATTTCCACACAGTTAAAATGAACTTCCAAAGCAGCAATCAGGCTGAATAATATTTCCACACAGTTAAAATGAACTTCCAAAGCAGCAATCAGGCTGAATAATATTTCCACACAGTTAAAATGAACTTCCAAAGCAGCAATCAGGCTGAATAATATTTCCACACAGTTAAAATGAACTTCCAAAGCAGCAATCAGGCTGAATAATATTTCCACACAGTTAAAATGAACAGTTAAAATGAACTTCCAAAGCAGCAATCAGGCTGAATAATATTTCCACACAGTTAAAGTGAACAGTTAAAATGAACTTCCAAAGCAGCAATCAGGCTGAATAATATTTCCACACAGTTAAAATGGACTTCCAAAGCAGCAATCAGGCTGAATAATATTTCCACACAGTTAAAATGAACTTCCAAAGCAGCAATCAGGCTGAATAATATTTCCACACAGTTAAAATGAACAGTTAAAATGAACTTCCAAAGCAGCAATCAGGCTGAATAATATTTCCACACAGTTAAAATGGACTTCCAAAGCAGCAATCAGGCTGAATAATATTTCCACACAGTTAAAATGAACTTCCAAAGCAGCGATCAGGCTGAATAATATTTCCACACAGTTAAAATGAACTTCCAAAGCAGCAATCAGGCTGAATAATATTTCCACACAGTTAAAGTGAACTTCCAAAGCAGCAATCAGGCTGAATAATATTTCCACACAGTTAAAATGAACTTCCAAAGCAGCAATCAGGCTGAATAATATTTCCACACAGTTAAAATGAACTTCCAAAGCAGCAATCAGGCTGAATAATATTTCCACACAGTTAAAATGAACTTCCAAAGCAGCAATCAGGCTGAATAATATTTCCACACAGTTAAAATGAACTTCCAAAGCAGCAATCAGGCTGAATAATATTTCCACACAGTTAAAATGGACTTCCAAAGCAGCAATCAGGCTGAATAATATTTCCACACAGTTAAAATGAACTTCCAAAGCAGCAATCAGGCTGAATAATATTTCCACACAGTTAAAATGAACTTCCAAAGCAGCAATCAGGCTGAATAATATTTCCACACAGTTAAAATGAACTTCCAAAGCAGCAATCAGGCTGAATAATATTTCCACACAGTTAAAATGGACTTCCCAAGCAGCAATCAGGCTGAATAATATTTCCACACAGTTAAAATGGACTTCCAAAGCAGCAATCAGGCTGAATAATATTTCCACACAGTTAAAATGGACTTCCCAAGCAGCAATCAGGCTGAATAATATTTCCACACAGTTAAAATGGACTTCCCAAGCAGCAATCAGGCTGAATAATATTTCCACACAGTTAAAATGGACTTCCCAAGCAGCAATCAGGCTGAATAATATTTCCACACAGTTAAAATGAACTTCCAAAGCAGCAATCAGACTGAATAATATTTCCACACAGTTAAAATGGACTTCCAAAGCAGCAATCAGGCTGAATAATATTTCCACACAGTTAAAATGAACTTCCAAAGCAGCAATCAGGCTGAATAATATTTCCACACAGTTAAAATGGACTTCCAAAGCAGCAATCAGGCTGAATAATATTTCCACACAGTTAAAATGAACTTCCAAAGCAGCAATCAGGCTGAATAATATTTCCACACAGTTAAAATGAACTTCCAAAGCAGCAATCAGGCTGAATAATATTTCCACACAGTTAAAATGAACTTCCAAAGCAGCAATCAGGCTGAATAATATTTCCACACAGTTAAAATGAACTTCCAAAGCAGCAATCAGGCTGAATAATATTTCCACACAGTTAAAATGAACAGTTAAAATGAACTTCCAAAGCAGCAATCAGGCTGAATAATATTTCCACACAGTTAAAATGAACTTCCAAAGCAGCAATCAGGCTGAATAATATTTCCACACAGTTAAAATGAACTTCCAAAGCAGCAATCAGGCTGGATAATATTTCCACACAGTTAAAATGAACTTCCAAAGCAGCAATCAGGCTGGATAATATTTCCACACAGTTAAAATGAACTTCCAAAGCAGCAATCAGGCTGAATAATATTTCCACACAGTTAAAATGAACTTCCAAAGCAGCAATCAGGCTGAATAATATTTCCACACAGTTAAAATGAACTTCCAAAGCAGCAACCGGGCTGAATAATATTTCCACACAGTTAAAATGAACTTCCAAAGCAGCAATCAGGCTGAATAATATTTCCACACAGTTAAAATGAACTTCCAAAGCAGCAATCAGGCTGAATAATATTTCCACACAGTTAAAATGAACTTCCAAAGCAGCAATCAGGCTGAATAATATTTCCACACAGTTAAAATGAACTTCCAAAGCAGCAATCAGGCTGAATAATATTTCCACACAGTTAAAATGAACTTCCAAAGCAGCAACCGGGCTGAATAATATTTCCACACAGTTAAAATGAACTTCCAAAGCAGCAATCAGGCTGAATAATATTTCCACACAGTTAAAATGGACTTCCAAAGCAGCAATCAGGCTGAATAATATTTCCACACAGTTAAAATGAACTTCCAAAGCAGCAATCAGGCTGAATAATATTTCCACACAGTTAAAATGGACTTCCAAAGCAGCAATCAGGCTGAATAATATTTCCACACAGTTAAAATGGACTTCCAAAGCAGCAATCAGGCTGAATAATATTTCCACACAGTTAAAATGGACTTCCAAAGCAGCAATCAGGCTGAATAATATTTCCACACAGTTAAAATGGACTTCCAAAGCAGCAATCAGGCTGAATAATATTTCCACACAGTTAAAATGAACTTCCAAAGCAGCAATCAGGCTGAATAATATTTCCACACAGTTAAAATGAACTTCCAAAGCAGCAATCAGGCTGAATAATATTTCCACACAGTTAAAATGGACTTCCAAAGCAGCAATCAGGCTGAATAATATTTCCACACAGTTAAAATGAACTTCCAAAGCAGCAATCAGGCTGAATAATATTTCCACACAGTTAAAGTGAACTTCCAAAGCAGCAATCAGGCTGAATAATATTTCCACACAGTTAAAATGAACTTCCAAAGCAGCAATCAGGCTGAATAATATTTCCACACAGTTAAAATGAACTTCCAAAGCAGCAATCAGGCTGAATAATATTTCCACACAGTTAAAATGGACTTCCAAAGCAGCAATCAGGCTGAATAATATTTCCACACAGTTAAAATGAACTTCCAAAGCAGCAATCAGGCTGAATAATATTTCCACACAGTTAAAATGAACTTCCAAAGCAGCAATCAGGCTGAATAATATTTCCACACAGTTAAAATGAACTTCCAAAGCAGCAATCAGGCTGAATAATATTTCCACACAGTTAAAATGAACTTCCAAAGCAGCAATCAGGCTGAATAATATTTCCACACAGTTAAAACGAACTTCCCAAGCAGCAATCAGGCTGAATAATATTTCCACACAGTTAAAATGAACTTGCAAAGCAGCAATCAGGCTGAATAATATTTCCACACAGTTAAAATGGACTTCCAAAGCAGCAATCAGGCTGAATAATATTTCCACACAGTTAAAATGAACTTCCAAAGCAGCAATCAGGCTGAATAATATTTCCACACAGTTAAAATGAACTTCCAAAGCAGCAATCAGGCTGAATAATATTTCCACACAGTTAAAATGGACTTACAAAGCAGCAATCAGGCTGAATAATATTTCCACACAGTTAAAATGAACTTCCAAAGCAGCAATCAGGCTGAATAATATTTCCACACAGTTAAAATGAACTTCCAAAGCAGCAATCAGGCTGAATAATATTTCCACACAGTTAAAATGAACTTCCAAAGCAGCAATCAGGCTGAATAATATTTCCACACAGTTAAAATGAACTTCCAAAGCAGCAATCAGGCTGAATAATATTTCCACACAGTTAAAATGGACTTCCAAAGCAGCGATCAGGCTGAATAATATTTCCACACAGTTAAAATGGACTTCCAAAGCAGCAATCAGGCTGAATAATATTTCCACACAGTTAAAATGAACTTCCCAAGCAGCAATCAGGCTGAATAATATTTCCACACAGTTAAAATGAACTTCCAAAGCAGCAATCAGGCTGAATAATATTTCCACACAGTTAAAATGGACTTCCAAAGCAGTAATCAGGCTGAATAATATTTCCACACAGTTAAAATGGACTTCCAAAGCAGCGATCAGGCTGAATAATATTTCCACACAGTTAAAATGGACTTCCAAAGCAGCAATCAGGCTGAATAATATTTCCACACAGTTAAAATGAACTTCCCAAGCAGCAATCAGGCTGAATAATATTTCCACACAGTTAAAATGAACTTCCAAAGCAGCAATCAGGCTGAATAATATTTCCACACAGTTAAAATGGACTTCCAAAGCAGCAATCAGGCTGAATAATATTTCCACACAGTTAAAATGAACTTCCAAAGCAGCAATCAGGCTGAATAATATTTCCACACAGTTAAAATGGACTTCCAAAGCAGCAATCAGGCTGAATAATATTTCCACACAGTTAAAATGAACTTCCAAAGCAGCAATCAGGCTGAATAATATTTCCACACAGTTAAAATGAACTTCCAAAGCAGTAATCAGGCTGAATAATATTTCCACACAGTTAAAATGGACTTCCAAAGCAGCAATCAGGCTGAATAATATTTCCACACAGTTAAAATGAACTTCCAAAGCAGCAATCAGGCTGAATAATATTTCCACACAGTTAAAATGAACTTCCAAAGCAGCAATCAGGCTGAATAATATTTCCACACAGTTAAAATGAACAGTTAAAATGAACTTCCAAAGCAGCAATCAGGCTGAATAATATTTCCACACAGTTAAAATGGACAGTTAAAATGAACTTCCAAAGCAGCAATCAGGCTGAATAATATTTCCACACAGTTAAAATGAACTTCCAAAGCAGCAATCAGGCTGAATAATATTTCCACACAGTTAAAATGGACTTACAAAGCAGCAATCAGGCTGAATAATATTTCCACACAGTTAAAATGGACTTCCAAAGCAGCAATCAGACTGAATAATATTTCCACACAGTTAAAATGAACTTCCAAAGCAGCAATCAGACTGAATAATATTTCCACACAGTTAAAATGAACTTCCAAAGCAGCAATCAGGCTGAATAATATTTCCACACAGTTAAAATGGACTTCCAAAGCAGCAATCAGGCTGAATAATATTTCCACACAGTTAAAATGAACTTCCCAAGCAGCAATCAGGCTGAATAATATTTCCACACAGTTAAAATGAACTTCCAAAGCAGCAATCAGGCTGAATAATATTTCCACACAGTTAAAATGAACTTCCAAAGCAGCAATCAGGCTGAATAATATTTCCACACAGTTAAAATGAACTTCCCAAGCAGCAATCAGGCTGAATAATATTTCCACACAGTTAAAATGAACTTCCAAAGCAGCAATCAGGCTGAATAATATTTCCACACAGTTAAAATGAACTTCCAAAGCAGCAATCAGGCTGAATAATATTTCCACACAGTTAAAATGAACTTCCAAAGCAGCAATCAGGCTGAATAATATTTCCACACAGTTAAAATGAACTTCCCAAGCAGCAATCAGGCTGAATAATATTTCCACACAGTTAAAATGAACTTCCAAAGCAGCAATCAGGCTGAATAATATTTCCACACAGTTAAAATGAACTTCCAAAGCAGCAATCAGGCTGAATAATATTTCCACACAGTTAAAATGAACTTCCCAAGCAGCAATCAGGCTGAATAATATTTCCACACAGTTAAAATGAACTTCCAAAGCAGCAATCAGGCTGAATAATATTTCCACACAGTTAAAATGGACTTCCAAAGCAGCAATCAGGCTGAATAATATTTCCACACAGTTAAAATGAACTTCCAAAGCAGCAATCAGGCTGAATAATATTTCCACACAGTTAAAATGGACTTCCAAAGCAGCAATCAGGCTGAATAATATTTCCACACAGTTAAAATGGACTTCCAAAGCAGCAATCAGGCTGAATAATATTTCCACACAGTTAAAATGGACTTCCAAAGCAGCAATCAGGCTGAATAATATTTCCACACAGTTAAAATGAACTTCCAAAGCAGCAATCAGGCTGAATAATATTTCCACACAGTTAAAATGAACTTCCAAAGCAGCAATCAGGCTGAATAATATTTCCACACAGTTAAAATGAACTTCCAAAGCAGCAATCAGGCTGAATAATATTTCCACACAGTTAAAATGAATTTCCAAAGCAGCAATCAGGCTGAATAATATTTCCACACAGTTAAAATGGACTTCCAAAGCAGCAATCAGGCTGAATAATATTTCCACACAGTTAAAATGGACTTCCAAAGCAGCAATCAGGCTGAATAATATTTCCACACAGTTAAAATGAACTTCCAAAGCAGCAATCAGGCTGAATAATATTTCCACACAGTTAAAATGAACTTCCAAAGCAGCATTCAGGCTGAATAATATTTCCACACAGTTAAAATGAACTTCCCAAGCAGCAATCAGGCTGAATAATATTTCCACACAGTTAAAATGAACTTCCAAAGCAGCAATCAGGCTGAATAATATTTCCACACAGTTAAAATGAACTTCCAAAGCAGCAATCAGACTGAATAATATTTCCACACAGTTAAAATGAACTTCCAAAGCAGCAATCAGACTGAATAATATTTCCACACAGTTAAAATGAACTTCCCAAGCAGCGATCAGGCTGAATAATATTTCCACACAGTTAAAATGGACTTCCAAAGCAGCAATCAGGCTGAATAATATTTCCACACAGTTAAAATGAACTTCCAAAGCAGCAATCAGGCTGAATAATATTTCCACACAGTTAAAATGGACTTCCAAAGCAGCAATCAGGCTGAATAATATTTCCACACAGTTAAAATGAACTTCCAAAGCAGCAATCAGGCTGAATAATATTTCCACACAGTTAAAATGAACTTCCAAAGCAGCAATCAGGCTGAATAATATTTCCACACAGTTAAAATGAACTTCCAAAGCAGCAATCAGGCTGAATAATATTTCCACACAGTTAAAATGAACTTCCAAAGCAGCAATCAGGCTGAATAGTGGTAGAGGCAGGTTCGGTATTGTCATTTAAAGTAGGGGAGATTCAAACAAGAGGGCATGAGTTGAGAGTTAAGGGGCAAAAGTTTAGGGGTAACACGAGGGGGAACTTCTTTACTCAGAGAGTGGTAGCTGTGTGGAAGGAGCTTCCAGTTATATGGTTTTATGGTAAAGGAACCACAGCTTTTCCTGGTAAATTATGCTGTTGCCTATTTGCCTGTTATTCTTTTCCATCCTGACTTTGAAACTTGTTAATAACACAGTACTCCAAATGGATTTCATAACTTCAGGATCCCCAAACCGATTCGTAAATGGTAATAACATATCTCTCTGTGGATAGATGCAACATTTTAACTGTGTGGAAATATTATTCAGCCTGATTGCTGCTTTGGAAGTTCATTTTAACTGTGTGGAAATATTATTCAGCCTGATTGCTGCTTTGGAAGTTCATTTTAACTGTGTGGAAATATTATTCAGCCTGATTGCTGCTTTGGAAGTTCATTTTAACTGTGTGGAAATATTATTCAGCCTGATTGCTGCTTTGGAAGTTCATTTTAACTGTGTGGAAATATTATTCAGCCTGATTGCTGCTTTGGAAGTCCATTTTAACTGTGTGGAAATATTATTCAGCCTGATTGCTGCTTTGGAAGTTCATTTTAACTGTGTGGAAATATTATTCAGCCTGATTGCTGCTTTGGAAGTTCATTTTAACTGTGTGGAAATATTATTCAGCCTGATTGCTGCTTTGGAAGTTCATTTTAACTGTGTGGGAGGCGGCCGTCCATAAACAATATGCATGTAGGGTCGGTATGATTTGGGGTTCAACAAGCAGGAACATCAGGATGTTCTGACTAAAGAAATTTTGATTTGAGTGAATGCTGTGTATGCCTCAGTCAGTCCTGATCGGCATCTCCAACACCATCACACCGAGCACGGGGGGCTCCCCAGGGATGTGTGCTGACCCACGACTGTGCTGCAACACACAGCTCGATCCACATCATCAAGTTCGCCGATGAAACGACCGTGGTGGGTCTCATCAGCAACAACGACGAGTCAGCTCACAGAGAGGAGGTGCAGCGGCTAACGGACTGGTGCAGAGCCAACAACCTGTCTCTTAATGTGAACAAAACAAAAGCGATGGTTGTTGACTTCAGGAGGGCACTCCCCTCCGAACATCGACGGCTCCTCGGTAGAGATCGTAAAGAGCACCATATTTCTTGGTATTCACCTGATGGAGAATCTCACCTGGTCCCTCAACACCAGCTCCATAGCAAAGAAAGCCCAGCAGTTGGGCAAAAGGGCCTATGCTCAGTGGAGTTCAGAGGGATGGTGGTGGGGTGTGTTGGGCTTGAAATTCTGCCCTGTGTTCGTTTAGGAAGAGAGACAACCAACACCGGAATATTACAAAACTTTGGTTTATTGCAGAATCCGTAACTGGCACAGCGAATCGACGGAGTCGCTGGAGAAGGCGCGTTCCGACTTCCCCTTACAATCTGCTCTTATTTATATCCCTTTCCCCCCCAGCACAACCCCCCGCTACATATTAGGTAATATCGGGCACTTGTGTCCATCTTATTGGCCCGCAGCCATATGCTTACGAGTTACCTGTTTCTTTTGTTTACTGAATCGCGTGACACTAGTAGTTTCGGTGTAGCGGGGTCCCCAGTTCCGCTCCCCCCTCCCTCTCATTACGTGAGCCACTCCTGACCTGTAATGGCAGTCTCGAATTAACCCTAACATTAACCCTAACAGGTGATTATGCAAGCCTACCGAATTCTGAAAACCTGGACACAATGAACATGGAGATGATATTTCAATTAGTTAGAGAGTCTGGGATCTGAGAGAACTGCCTCAGGTTAAAGAAACTTCCCTTTATAACTGAGATGAGGAGAATATACTCAGCTAATGGGTGGTTAATCTGTGGAACTTGTTGCCACTGAGGGTGCTGGAGGCTGTTGTTGAGTGTTTTTACGCAAGAGGTTAATTTCTTACTGCTCAGTACCATCAGGATTACAGGAGGAAGGCAGGGATATGGCTTTGGGGGTTGGGGGTATCAGCATGATTGAATGGGGCATCAGACTCGATGGACTGAATTACATAATTCTGATTTTGAGTTTTCTGTCTCACCATGTCTGATCGATGACTATTTCATATCCCATGTCAGCTTTTGCGAAGTGCAGGGGACACTTACAGATCTGTTCACTGAGATCGTTACATTTTTCTTCAGTGTTTAAATCCCAGTCAGTTTTGTTTTTCCTGAACGTTGAACAGAAAAATATTTTGTTCTCCTTTGCGCTGTTAACGTGCGTCATTATCTCTGGTTAAAGTTAGACCTGTGGTACCGAGATTTGTCGGAAGAAAAGCCCCCAACTGGAAGCAAACTATGACTGAAGACGGGGGAACAGCGACACGTGAACCAGCCCGAGGACTGAGAGCACCAACTGGAGAGAACCCTCCTGAATCAGAGTTGCCATTGATTCAGTCAGCAGGAAGTTCGGTGAGTCTCATTCACTCAAACACTAATCCTTTAGACCATATATGTCAAACTCAAGGCCCGCGGGCCAAATCCGGCCCGCGGTGGAATTATCTTTGGCCCACGAGATAATATCTAATTACTATTAAAGCTGGCCCCAGTAATCGAAGTGCCTATGGCGTATGATATGGCTAATGCTGAGTTTATTCAGGTACCAGGTTTTCAGGGTTTTTAGTGTTTATTCGGCAGTCTTGCTCGGCAGTCTTCTTCATAAGAAACGGAATTTGTAAAGTGAAACACTTTGTAGTTATAGCAGAGACTGAGACACATGAGAGCAGGCTGAGAAAACGGAGGCAACGAAAGCTGCGTTCGCACGCGCCCGAATGATCCGGCCCGCATGAAGCTGCATTTTGTCTCAATCAGGCCCGTGACCTCAAATGAGTTTGACACCCCTGCTTTAGACATTACATATCTGCACAAAGGAAAGTAGGAAACAGTTGGAGTGAGGCTGAATGTGCCCTCAGCCCAGTTGTGCTTCCACCAGACCCAGTGCAATCACTCCAGGTCTGGTAATGTGCTGTTGACAGTCCAGTTCATCTCTTTGAAGCCACTCACATACCCTCAGAGTGTTTGATCATTTTAAGATCTTGCGTCTTCTGCAGTAGCTTTTATTCATTACTGCTGTATCCTTGCTTGGCCAGGTTATGTTGTGATCATCTCAAAGAGTGCAGGTAATTTTTAAATGCTTCCCGCTGCAGTGATTGCGGAAATGTGGAATTACCATGAGCCACGGCAACACGTCATTGACTCCTTTGTTTGAAACAACATGTCCCAGCCATGCATTTCCTTCAACTGGCAACCAATAAATTTATATTTACATATGCCAGGTATCTTCACGTACTTTCTCTACGAATGAAATTGTCAGAACCTCTGAAACAGCAATCAACAGAAATTGGAATTTGGAGGAAGTTATGATCCCTTTTGACCCTGTACCAAAGTGATAAGTTCTACCTGTCCTTGAGATGAACAAGTGCCCTTGCAAACCAGGCCTCTGGAGCTGCCAGTGTCACTTTACACTCTGTTGGTAGGGAATGCGAACCAGAGTGCTTGGTCAGATGATGGAGCAGTTGATATAAGGGCAGATGCAATGTTCAGTGGAAGTGTGGATGGATAGATAGATAGATAGATAGATAGATAGATAGATAGATAGATAGATAGATACTTTATTCATCCCCATGGGGAAATTCAACATTTTTTTCCAATGTCCCATACACTTGTTGTAGCAAAACTAATTACATACAATACTTAACTCAGTAAAAAAATATGATATGCATCTAAATCACTCTCTCAAAAAGCATTAATAATAGCTTTTAAAATAGGCTGCTGACAGGGCATCTTGTGCTCAGTTGCATGGGTTGGAATATGTTTACATCAACACAATAAGTATTCAGAATAAGAGTAACTCAGAACATGGTTCAGTACATGGATGGTACATGTTATCACCATTAGACAGACTTGACTGTTACAAGGACAGGGTTGCCTCTTTGATGTTCCAGGGTTCAGTTGTTTCAAAGTGCACATGAAGGGAGGTGAAAAGGGGACGGCATCACAGCTACGGAAACAGAGGGACCATCTACAGATTTAGTGTATGTGAAAGTTCAGAGACAGGAAGGGACCAATCACTCTGGGAGTATTCCCAAATGCCACTGGGGCATTGGGGAGCAGAAATGTTCCCAGGTTCTGGAAAACTACAGATATAACAGGGTTGGCATCATTGGTGATTTCAACATCTCTGAAGTTGATTCCCACTTCCTCAATCCAAAATGATCCAATGGTGCAGAAGGTGTTACATACATCCAGGTAGTATTCTTGACATAGCCAAATGGAGGAAATGCCATACTGCATCTAGTTTTAGGCATGAAGCTGGTTAGGCATCAGGCCTCTTGTTGGAGACCTTTCTAGAGACAGTAATCACAACACCTTCTGTTTTTTTAAAAAAAAAATCTTGGTCATGGACAAGGACAGGAGCAGATAATATGGGAAACTAATTAATGAGTGAATGGATAATTTCAGTGATATTAGTCAGGAACTTGAGAGCACAGATTGGGAAACGGATTTTCTCAGGGAGATGTACAACGGGAATGGGGAGGTTGTTTCAGGACCTCTTGTAAGGGGCTCTAAATCGAATCGTCCCACTGGTAGGGAAAGACTGGTTGGTTAAACCAGCCATGGTTCACAAGATATGTGGAACATTCAGTCAAGAGGAACAAAGAGGGATTGTTTAGGTTTGGGAAGCAACATTCAGATTTGAGAATTGAAGGTGGCTGGGAAGTAGCTCAACAAACAACTCTGAGGTAGAAGAAAAGTTGGGAGAGGAGCAGCAGGATGAATGGAGTAGGGGTAGGACTACTCAGGAACGAGGAAGACAATATGCCTAATAATTTACAAGAGGGAGGAACTTTGAAAGCGAGCTTAAGATGGGAGCATGTTAATGCAAAGGAGGAGATGCCGTTGGAGCTTCTGACCAACTTTGTAGATTTCCAAGGATGCTGTCTGGATTGGAGAGCTCATCTTGTAAGAAAAGGTTGAATGGCTGAGGATGAGGTGAATTGACAGGAATAGGTAGACTAGACAGACAGCATCTTCCCACAGAGCACCAGTGGCTAATACCAGAGAACATCAGTTTAAGATGAGTGTGGAGAAAAGTGTGGAAGAGACGCACAAGGTAATTTTTTTTTAATTCCACCGTAGGTGTCAGGAACTCGCACAGTGTGCGCCACGACGCCACTGCTGGGAGCTGTGGAGGTGTATACAGCAGGGATATTTAAAAGACTCTTGAATTTGGCAAAGTGGCATTAGCAAAATGGACAGTTGTGTGTTGTGCGGGAGAGAAGATTTAGACTGATTGCACAGTCAGTTCGTGCAGGTGAGCACAGCTTCTGGTTCTGTGCTGTAATGTTCTCTGTTCTTTGGTCGAAACTTTCCTGTACGTGAAAGCTACCATATATTCTTTCAAATAGTAACCATTGCTTGCAGTCTCCCAAGGTTTGAAATTCATTTCACGATTCAAATTGTTTTGTTTATTTGTGAGATGCAATTCGCGATTTCAATTAGCATCTGCCCTACACGAAAGACAATGTTTAAAATTAAGCACTAGGAGAACGGGGTGTTTTAGTGCACTGTCGGTCCCCAGTCAGGATATTGAGTACAGAGGTTGGGGCATCAGGGGCAGTTGCATTTTGGTGAGGCAGTACTAGGAGACCAACATGCAGATTTCACTGTTCTGTGATAGAGAAGTTGTGGTGGGGTCAAGAGGCCTTTTACAAGTATAATTCTGGGAATGAAAGGATTATCATATGAGGAATATGTCACAGAGTTTAAAGGAGATCTGTGATGATGTTGTCAAGACTAAAGGCCTGATTTACAAGGTGAAGGGAGCCATGCTGGATATTTACTCCTTGGAATGTAGGAAAATAAGGCCATAAGACATAGAAGCACAGTTAGGCCATTTGGCCCATCGAGCCTGCTCCACCATTCAATCATCATTCCATCTCTTTTTCCTCTCTGTAACCCCATTTCCCTGTCTTCTCCCCGTAACCTTTGATGCCACGTCCAATCAAGAACCTGTCAATGTCTGCCTTAACTACACCACATGACCCGGCCTCCACAGCTTGCGATAGTAACAAATTCCATAAATTCACCACCCTCTAGCTAATGGGATTTCTCCACATCTCTGTTTTGAATGGACGTCCCTCTATCCTCAAGCTGTGCCCTCTTTTCCTAGACTCTCCCACCATGGGGAACTTCCTTTCCACGTCTACTGTGTCCAGGCCTTTCAACATTTGAAAGGTTTCAATAAGAATCCCCCCCGTCCCTTACTATTCTGAATTCCAATGAGTACAGACACAGAGCCATCAGGAGTTCCTCGTATGACAACCCTTCCATTCCCAGAATCATCCTTGTGAACCACCTCTCACCCTCTCCAATGCCAGCACATCATTTCTTAGATAACGAAGCCAAACTTGTTCACAATGCTCAAGGTGAGACCTCACCAGTGCCTTATAAAGCCTCAGCATCACCTCCAATCGCTGCCTCCTACCAATCTTCCAATGCTCTAACCATGTTAGAGTCACTCCTGTAACAACACGGGCTCTTAACTTGGTAAGCAGCCTCGTGTATGACACCTTGTCAAAGGCCTTCTGAAAGTCCAAATGTACAACATCCCTTTATTTATGCTACGTGCAATCTCCTCAAAGAATTCCGACAGTTTGTCAGGCAGGGTTTACCCTGAAGGAAACCATGCTAACCTCATGCTCACCTCCCCTGTGTCACCAAATATTGCATCACCTTGTCCTTAATTGACTCCAACATTTTACCAGAGACATCAGTCTAAAGCATATATGTCAAACTCAAGGCCCGCGGGCCAAATCCGGCCCGCGGTGGAATTATCTTTGGCCCGCGAGATAATATCCAATTACTATTAAAGCTGGCCCCAGTAATCGAAGCGCCTATGGCGTATGATATCGCTAATGCTGAGTTTATTCAGGTACCAGGTTTTCAGGGTTTTTAGTGTTTATTCGGCAGTCTTGCTCGGCAGTCTTCTTCATAAGAAACGGAATTTGTAAAGTGAAACACTTTGTAGTTATAGCAGAGACTGAGACACATGAGAGCAGGCTGAAAAAACGGAGGCAACGAAAGCTGCGTTCGCACGCGTCCAACTGATCCGGCCCGCATGAAGCTGCATTTTGCCCAATCCGGCCCGTGACCTAAAATGAGTTTGACACCCCTGGTCTAAATGGTCTATAATTTATTTTCTGCTGCTTGTGTCGTTTCCTAAAGAGTCGAGTGACATTCGCAATTTTCCTGTCCTCTGCCACCGTGCCAGAGTCCAATGATCTCTGAAAGATCATGACTAATGCCTCCGCAATCTCTACCGCCACCTCTTCAGAACCCTGGGGTGCAGTTCACCTGGTGCAGGTGCCTTATGTAAACTTGGGTCTTTCACCTTTTCTGCGCTGCTTCTCCCTAGTAACCGCGCTGACTTCTTTTCCTTCACACGCCGCAGAATCTGGCGCACTACTGGTGTCTTCTATGGCGAAGACGGAATCAAAACACTCACTTAGTTCACCTGCTATCAACTTGTTCCTCATTTATTATTTCTCCAGCTTCATTTTCTTATATCCACACTCATCTCTTTTCTTTTTTTTTAACATACTTGGAAAAAGCATTTAGTATCCCCTTTGATATTGTTTGCAAACCTTGCTTTCGTATTTCATCTTTCCCCCTCTCATTATTCCTACAGTCGCTTCCTGTAGGGTTTTAAAAATTATAGACCATCTAAATCAGGGGTGTCAAACTCATTTTAGGTCACGGGCCGGATTGAGACAAAATGCAGCTTCATGCGGGCCGGATCAGTCGGGCGCGTGCGAACGCAGCCTTCGTTGCCTCCGTTTTTTCAGCCTGCTCTCACGTGTCTCAGTCTCTGCTATAACTACAAAGTGTTTCACTTTACAAATTCCGTCTCTTATGAAGAAGACTGCCGAATAAACACTAAAAACCCTGAAAACCTGGTACCTGAATAAACTCAGCATTAGCCATATCATACGCCATAGGCGCTTCGATTACTGGGGCCAGCTTTAATAGTAATTAGATATTATCCCGCGGGCCAAAGATATTTCCACCGCGGGCCGGATTTGGCCCGCGGGCCTTGAGTTTGACATATATGCTGTAGGGTTTTAAAATTTTTTCCCAGTCCTCTGTCTTCCCGCTAATCTTTGCTTTGCTCTGTGCCCTCTCTTTTGCTTCATCTTAGTTTTGGCTTCCCTTCTCAGCCACAATTGCACTATTTTCTCATTTGAGTCATTATATATATATCCTGCCGCTTCCTTATTTTTACCAGAAGCCCACACCATTGCTGCTCTGTTGTCATCCTCGCCAGCAACTGCTCCCAGTTTAGTTTGGCCAGCTTCTCTCTCATACCACTGTGATTTCCTTTACTCCACTGAAATACTGCTACATCAGACTTTTCTTACTCCCCATCAAGTTTCAAGTTGACCTCTGTCATATTTTGATCACCAGCTCCAACGGGCTCTTTTGCCTTCAGCTCCCTAATCACCTCCCTCCCGTTCATTACATAGCACCAAAAATGAGCAACAACTGTGCAGATGTGTTTAAATGCATGAGAGGCAGGTGTTAACAGACTTTTCATGAAGTCGGGACAGAGCAAAAACCAGGAAAATAGATGAGGTGTGAAGGGAAGTTTTGAAAGGTGCACGGGCAACGACATTTTCACGCAGAGGTTGGCGTTTATGTGGAACGAGCTGCTGGAGGAAGTGAATGAGGCGCATTCAAACGAGAGGACGTGATTTGAGAGTTAGGGGGCAAAAGTTTAAGGGAAACACGAGGGGGTATTTCTTTACTCAGAGAGTGATAGCTGTGTGGAATGAGCTTCCTGTAGAAGGAGTAGAGGCCAGTTCAGTTGTGTCATTTAAGGTAAAATTGGATAGGTATATGGACAGGAAAGGAGTGGAGGGTTATGGGCTGAGTGCGGGTCGGTGGGACTAGGTGAGATTAAGAGTTCAGCACGGACTAGGAGGGCCGGAATGGCCTGTTTCTGTGCTGTGATTGTTATATGGTTATATGGACTGAAGAAGGAGGGGGCAGGGGCCCTATAAAATGGTGGGGGGGTGGGTGGAAGGTGCCAGGTGAAAAACCAATCAGAGGAAAGATCAAGTGGTGGGGGAGGAGAAGCAGGGAGGGGACAGGCTGGAGACGTGAAGAAGGAATGTAAGGGGAAAGCACTATGGCTAGTAGAAAAAGACAGAATCATGAGAGAGGTGATAGGCAGCTAGGAGAGGAGGCAGAGTGAAAGTGGGATGGTGGAAGGGAGAGAGTGGGAATCAGAATATGAGGATTGGATATTTTCTGGGACATTCATCGCTGTCATTTCAGGAGTCCGTGAGCAGAATTTTACTTTGTCTTATTATCGATGGAAGTATCAAATGAAACCATGTGATCTCAAACACTGATTGTTGAAATGCAGTTAAAAAGTTCTTCATCAGTTGAGCTATTTTGACTATGTTCTCTGTTCCCATGGAAGATGTTCAACAGAAATACAAGGAGACTTTGCGGGCACAAACTGAAACACTGAGAGTGAACACAATCCTGATGACGGAGAAGGTGAAGGTTTTCCAGCTGGCTGATCGATACGCTGAGCTCACGGTCATTTCTACTGTTCGAGGTCGGACACTGGTGGAACATGAGCTGCTGGCAAGAGGCAGAGACCATGAGGATTATAGAGAGGAACAACTCCGCACACAGCTGGAAAAAATCCGTACTGATCAGTTATTCCAGAACAGCTTTTATAACCATATAACCATATAACAATCACAGCACGGAAACAGGCCATTCCGGCCCTCCTAGTCCGTGCCGAACTCTTAATCTCACCTAGTCCCACCTACCCGCACTCAGCCCATAACCCTCCACTCCTTTCCTATCCATATACCTATCCAATTTTACCTTAAATGACACAACTGATCTGGCCTCTACTACTTCTACAGGAAGCTCATTCCACACAGCTATCACTCTCTGAGTAAAGAAATACCCCCTCGTGTTTCCCTTAAACTTTTGCCCCCTAACTCTCAAATCATGTCCTCTCGTTTGAATCTCCCCTACTCTCAATGGAAACAGCCTATTCACGTCAACTCTATCTATCCCTCTCAACATTTTAAATACCTCGATCAAATCCCCCCTCAACCTTCTACGCTCCAATGAATAGAGACCTAACTTGTTCAACCTTTCTCTGTAACTTAAGTGCTGAAACCCTGGTAACATCCTAGTAAATCGTCTCTGCACTCTCTCTAATTTATTGATATCTTTCCTATAATTCGGTGACCAGAACTGTACACAATATTCCAAATTTGGCCTTACCAATGCCTTGTACAATTTTAACATTACATCCCAACTTCTGTACTCAATGCTCTGATTTATAAAGGCCAGCGTTCCAAAAGCCTTCTTCACCACCCTATCTACATGAGACTCCACCTTCAGGGAACTATGCACTGTTATTCCTAGATCTCTCTGTTCCACTGCATTCCTCAATGCCCTACCATTTACCCTGTATGTTCTATTTGGATTATTCCTGCCAAAATGTAGAACCTCACACTTCTCAGCATTAAACTCCATCTGCCAACGTTCAGCCCATTCTTCTAACCGGCATAAATCCCCCTGCAAGCTTTGAAAACCCACCTCATTATCCACAACACCTCCTACCTTAGTATCATCAGCATACTTACTAATCCAATTTACCACCCCATCATCCAGATCATTTATGTATATTACAAACAACATTGGGCCCAAAACAGATCCCTGAGGCACCCCGCTAGTCACCGGCCTCCATCCCGATAAACAATTATCCACCACTACTCTCTGGCATCTCCCATCTAGCCACTGTTGAATCCATTTTATTACTCCAGCACTAATACCTAACGACTGAACCTTCTTAACTAACCTTCCATGTGGAACTTTGTCAAAGGCCTTGCTGAAGTCCATATAGACTACATCCACTGCCTTACCCTCGTCAACATTCCTCGTAACTACTTCAAAAAATTCAATAAGGTTTGTCAAACATGACCTTCCACGCACAAATCCATGCTGGCTACTCCTAATCAGATCCTGTCTATCCAGATAATTATAAATACTATCTCTAAGAATACTTTCCATTAATTTACCCACCACTGATGTCAAACTGACAGGTCTATAATTGCCAGGCTTACTTCTAGAACCCTTTTTAAACAATGGAACCACATGAGCAATACGCCAATCCTCCGGCACAATCCCCGTTTCTAATGACATCTGAAAGATCTCCGTCAGAGCTCCTGCTATCTCTACACAAACTTCCCTCAAGGTCCTGGGGAATATCCGGTCAGGACCCGGAGATTTATCCACTTTTAAATTTCTTAAAAGCGCCAGTACTTCCACCTCTTTAATTGTCATAGGTTCCATAACTTCCTTACTTGTTTCCCACACCTTACACCATTCGATATCCTTCTCCTTAGTGAATACCGAAGAGAAGAAATCGTTCAAAATCTCTCCCATCTCCCTCGGCTCCACACATAGCTGACCACCCTGATTCTCTAAGGGACCAATTTTATCCCTCACTATCCTCTTGCTTTTAATATAACTGTAGAAGCCTTTCGGATTTACTTCCACCTTATTTGCCAAACCAAACTCGTAACTTCTTTTAGCTTTTCTAATCTCTTTCTTAAGTTTCCTTTTACATTCTTTATATTCCTCGAGCAATTCCTTTACTCCATGCTGCCTATATCTATTGTAGACATCCCTCTTTTTTCGAACCAAGTTTCTAATATCCCTTGAAAACCATGGCGCTTTCAAACCTTTAACCTTTCCTTTCAACCTAACAGGAACATAAAGATTCTGTACCCTCATAATTTCACCCTTAAATGACCTCCATTTCTCTATTACATCCTTCCCATAAAACAACTTGACCCAATCCACTCTCTCTAAATCCCTGCGCATCTCCTCAAAGTTAGCCTTTCTCCAATCAAAAATCTCAACTCTAGGTCCAGTCCTGTCCTTCTCCATAATTATATTGAAGCTAATGCTATTGTGATCACTGGACCCGAAGTGCTCCCCAACACATACATCTGTCAGCTGACCTATCGCATTCCCTAACAGGAGATCCAACACTGCCCCATCTCTAGTCGGTACTTCTATGTATTGTTGCAAAAAGCTATCCTGCACACATTTCACAAACTCTAAACCATCCAGCCCTTTTACAGAATGAGCTTCCCAATCTATGTGTGGAAAATTAAAATCTCCCACAATCACCACCTTGTGTTTACTACAAATATCTGGGAGTTCAGCAGCAGTGGCCGGAGTCCCGGGGATCGGGAAAACAACGATGGTACAAAAGATTGTTTATGACTGGGCCATGGGGAAAATATACCAACAATTCCAGTTTGTCTTCAGTTTCAAATTCCGAGATTTAAACAGTATTAACTGTCGAATAAACCTGAGGGAACTGATTCTGGATCAGTATCCTTACTTTGGGAATTTACTGAGAGAGGTCTGGAAGAACCCAGAGGGATTACTGTTCATATTCGATGGTTTGGATGAATTCAAACACAAAATCGATTTTGCGGACAGTCGGAGAGATACAGAACCCAAGCACCACTGCCCAGATCCCGAGTGGTGGTGTGAAGTGTCTGACATTGTGTACAGTTTAATCCAGGGCAAGCTGCTCCCAGGGTGTTCAGTGCTGGTGACCACCCGTCCCACTGCGTTACATTTATTGGAAAAGGCAGAGATCAGTGTCCGGGCTGAAATCCTGGGATTTGTTGATGAGGAACGGAAGGAATATTTCTTCAGACATTTTGAAGATCAGACGGTGGCGGAAGCGATTTTCAAACATGTGAAGGAGAACGAGATCCTGTACACCATGAGTTACAACCCCTCTTACTGCTGGATCCTCGCTCTGGCACTGGGCCCCTTCTTCACACAAAGAGTCAGGGACCCACAGCGAGTTCCCAAGACCATCACCCAACTGTACTCCTACTATATTTACAACATACTGAAAAACCACGGCCGAGATATTGAGAACCCCCGTGATGTGTTACTCAGGGTTGGTCAGATGGCCTTCAGAGGAGTGTCTGAAAAGAAGATTGTGTTTACATATGAAGATTTGGTCAACTACAATCTGCAGCCTTCCCAGTTCCTATCCGGGTTCCTGATGGAGCTTTTGGAGAGAGAGGATTCTGCCCAGAGCGTGGTGTACACATTCCCACACCTCACCATCCAAGAGTTTGTAGCTGCAGTTGCACAATTCCTGAATCCACATCCCGGGGATATCCTGAAATTCCTCACTGATGCCCACAACACGACAGATGGGCGATTTGAGGTATTTCTCCGTTTTGTTGCTGGTCTCTCCTCCCCAATGACAGCTCGGAGCCTGGAGGAGTTTCTGGGTCCATTTCCTCATGAAACAACCTGCCGGGTGATTGACTGGGTGAAGGAGGAGGTTAAACGCCAGAGTGGAAACACATGGAGTGAAGCTGGTAAAAGGAGCCTCCTGAACACATTGCACTACCTGTTTGAGTCTCAGAATCGTGGACTGGCTCAGGCCGCACTGGGATCTGTGGAAACACTTTCATTCAGTAGAGTGACACTGACTCCGATTGACTGCGCGGTCCTGTCTCATGTCATCGGACTCTGTGTTACAATAAAACAACTCGACCTGGAGCGCTGCCGCATTCAGTGTGAAGGAATCCAGCGGCTGGGACCCGGGCTGCACAAGTGCCAGGAGTTGAGGTAACTTGATTTATTTCTCACTCGGAACTGTGAAACTGTTCTATTGTGTCATTTCAATGAAAAGGGATTTGGGTTAAACTGTGATAAATCAGATTGTGAAGAATTGTGACAAATGCCCAGGGGATCGGTGAGTAATTCCCCAAGGACGGGAGGGTCTGTGGTTCCTTGTGAAGGTATGCTGGAGACTTCATCAGATCAGTGAACAACAGCCATTGTTTCTCACTGCCTTTGAAACATCCACTGACGACGTTTCTTCTCACTGTTACTGACACCCAGACCGCAGCAGGAGTGTCAGAGCTTCACACCACTTCCCAATCAATGACAAGAATGGGTCAGAGGAGTTTCCCAGTGAGAGGTTGCCCTCCTTCTCCCTGTGTGACTACCTGCATCACTCCACCTGTGTGACTCTGCTCACGACCAAATAACCAGCACCCATGTGGGCATCTCCTCTCATCTCAGTTCAGACCTGTTCTTCCCATGCGAACTGCTTCCACATCACCTTCTCCTGTGGGATGATCTTATCTCAGCACAAGGCTCCTGTTGGAACTCTGCACCATACCCATTCCCTGTGTGGTGATCTCTCTTCCTCGTGTAGGTATCTGCGCCCTCATTCCCCTTCCTCCTGTCTCTCTCTTCCCCATGCCCTTCCTGGTATGATCTGTCTTCTCATCAGTTTTCCTCTGGTTGAAGTCATCTGCTATTTCCCATGGTCATTTTCCCACCCACAACTCCACATCTCTGAGGAATTTTCGCCCACTCTTCATCCTGCCCTCCCGACCCTCTCACATCAGGAACATTTTTTCTAACCATCGGGGAATGAGACAGAATATGGGGAGTTTACAGGGTCACACCGACAGATTAAATTACTGACATTCGGTGAATACCCTGGACTGGGCACTGAGGGACATCGACAGTGATGTGAACTTCAATCAGTGGTTTACTGAAGTATTTAATGTTTCCTGAAATATCAGATTGATGAAATTCCCTCAGACCAATGGTTTGAATCAGTTCGTTCATCAATTTGTCTGTTTGTGTTTAGACTTGGGTGGAATCGTCTGGGAGATCTAGGAGTGAAACTACTGTCTATTGCTCTGAGGAACCCGGAGTGTAAAATACAGAAACTAGAGTAAGTACCAGACTGTGGGAAATTGAGTTTAAACCCAACATTGTTTTGATCAGTAATCTTGTTACTGATAAACACTAGGAAGATGTTCTGTCTCCTGACTCTCTCTGTCCTTCACCCTCCCTGTTTCTCATCTCCAGGATGAGGGATGTTGGTCTCACAGATTCTGGTGCTGAGGATCTCGTCTTGGCTCTCAGTACAAACCGATCACTGACGGATCTGGACCTGAGTTATAATAAACTGGGGGATTCAGGAGTGAAACTGGTGTCTGCGGCTCTGAGGAACCCGGAGTGTAAAATACAGAAACTGTGGTAAGTACCAAACTGTGGGAGATTGTGTTTACAGTCACTGGCTGTCTGTCACTGAACATGAATGTGATCAGTAATTGTGTTACTGATAAACACTGGGGATTTGTACCGTCTCCTGTCTCTCTGTGTCCTTCATCCTCACTCTCTCTCATCTCTAGGCTGAACAGTGTCGGTCTCACAGATTCTGGTGCCGAGGATCTCGTCTCCGCTCTCAGTACAAACTCATCACTGACGGAGCTGAGCCTGGGATCAAATTCGCTGACAGACCGATCTGTCCCCGCTCTCCGCCGCCTCATACTGACCCTCCCGAGTCTGAAGCGGATCCGGTGAGTGTTTCTGTTGGTGTCAATGTGATAAAATTTTAGCGGATCCATGGGTTTTCTGGTGACATTTGTTTGAATGTTGTTGAAACGTTAATCCCCAGTCCCCTGTTGCCAACACTGTTGTGTAATCTGCTTATTTCCTCTTTATTCTTCCACCTGTTTCAGGCTGGGGTGGAATCGGTTCAGCTGGACTGGGAGGAAGGAACTGAGATCTCTGCAGGAACCCAGACCTGGACTGGCAGTGATCCTGTGATCATCCCTGCCTGCAGGGTGGGGACATTGTGACCAATTTCCCAGCCTTGTCCCTTAATTGGGCTGATCATGCTGTGATGTCAGAAGCGGTTCAACAACAACATAATTCCACCTCCTGCTTCCACTGAATGTCCGCGTCCGGCCTGCCTGGGGAATTACACAGATAGGAAGGGTCCGGGGCTCAGCCTTGGGAGAAAATAACTTTGCTCCCCTTGCTGAGGACAGTACATGCCGCAGCCTGGCCAATATAATGATGTTAAATTGACAAATGTCTTTAATGTATCTGTCGCAATTACCACCCTTGGCAGGTCAATAGACAATAGACAATCAGTGCAGAAGTAGACCATTCGGCCCTTCGAGCCTGCACCGCCATTTTGAGATCATGGCTGATCAACTACTATCAATACCCGGTTCCTGCCTTGTCCCCATATCCCTCGATTCCCCTATCCATAAGATACCTATCTAGCTCCTTCTTGAAAGCATCCAGAGAATTGGCCTCCACTACCTTCGAGACAGTGCATTCCACACCCCCACAACTCTCTGGGAGAAGAAGCTTTTTCTTAACTCTGTCCTAAATGACCTACCCCTTATTCTCAAACCATGCCCTCTGGTACTGGACTCTCCCAGCATCTGGAACATATTTCCTGCCTCTATCTTGTCCAATCCCTTAATAATCTTATATGTTTCAATCAGATCCCCTCTCAATCTGCTTAATTCCAGCGTATACAAGCCCAGTCTCTCTAACCTCTCTGCGTAAGACAGTCCAGACGTCCCAGGAATTAACCTCGTGAATCTACGCTGCACTTCCTCTACAGCCAGGATGTCCTTCCTTAACCCTGGAGACCAAAACTGTACACAATACTCCAGGTGTGGTCTCACCAGGGCCCTGTACAAATGCAAGAGGATTTCCTTGCTCTTGTACTCAATTCCCTTTGTAATAAAGGCCAACATTCCATTAGCCTTCTTCACTGCCTGCTGCACTTGCTCATTCACCTTCAGTGACTGATGAACAAGGACTCCTAGATCTCTTTGTATTTCTCCCTTACCTAACTCTACACCGTTCAGATAATAATCTGCCTTCCTGGTCTTACTCCCAAAGTGGATAACCTCACACTTATTCATATTAAACGTCATCTGCCAAGTATCTGCCCACTCACCCAGCCTATCCAAGTCACCCTGAATTCTCCTAACATCCTCATCACATGTCACACTGCCACCCAGCTTAGTATCATCAGCAAATTTGCTGATGTTATTTTCTATGCCTTCATCCAAATCGTTAACGTAAATGGTAAACAGCTGTGGTCCCAATACCGAGCCCTGTGGCACCCCACTAGTCACCACCTGCCATTCCGAGAAACACCCATTCACCGCTACCCTTTGCTTTCTATCTGCCAACCAGTTTTCTATCCATGTCAATATCTTCCCCCCAATGCCATGAGCTCTGATTTTACCCACCAATCTCCTACGTGGGACCTTATCAAATGCCTTCTGAAAATCGAGGTACACTACATCCACTGGATCTCCCCCGTCTAACTTCCTGGTTACATCCTCGAAAAACTCCAACAGATTAGTCAAGCATGATTTACCCTTGGTAAATCCATGCTGGCTCGGCCCAATCTTATCACTGCTATCTGGATATGCCACTATTTCATCCTTAATAATGGACTCTAGCATCTTCCCCACCATCGATGTCAGGCTGACAGGTCGATAGTTCTCCGTTTTCTCCCTCCCTCCTTTCTTAAAAAGTGGGATAATATTAGCCATTCTCCAATCCTCAGGAACTGATCCTGAATCTATGAACATTGGAAAATGATTACCAATGCATCCGCAATTTCCAGAGCCACCTCCTTTTGTACCCTAGGATGCAGACCATCTGGACCTGGGGATTTGTCAGCCTTCAGTCCCATCAGTCTTCTCATCACCGTTTCCTCCCTAATGTCAATCTGTTTCATTTCCTCTGTTACCCTATGTCCTTGGCCCATCCAAACATCTGGGAGATTGCTTGTGTCTTCCTTAGTGGCTTCCTGCCGCCAACCACTCTCTGTTAAAATAAAATACCTCCCCTAAATCGTCTTCCAATCTCTGTAAAATTACGTGCTTATCTTAACATCACTTACAAGTTTCCAATGGATCTTCCTTTATCACCTTCCCAGACAACACAGTCCAGGCACACACCACTGTTTGTATAATAAGAAAAAAACAAAAACACCTCATATCTCTTTGGAATTACCCACATCTCAGCTTAAATAGAGATGCCATCTGGTACTGGACATTTCACCCCTGGGAGAAAGCTCCTGCCTCTCTATTTCTTTCATAATAGTATAATTGTCTCTCAGATCTACTCTCAGCATTCTCCACTCCGCAGAAAACCACCCCAGTTTTTTCCAAGCTCCTCTTATCTGTTACAGCACGTCTCCGGCAACAATGAATATAGAATTCAGACAGGTATTTTAGAAACAAATAATCAATTTATTTAACTCTATTTGACCAAAAATGAAAAGAAAACAAACCACTGACTCAACCGGAAGATAACTGCGGTACAGCTACTCAAACAGTTCTTAAAGTGGTAAATGCAAATACAGTTCTTAAAGTGGTAAATGCAAATGCAGTTCTTAAAGTGGTAAATGCAAATACAGTTCTTAAAGTGGTAAATGCGAATGCAGTTCTCAAAGTGGTAAATGCAAATGCAGTTCTTAAAGTAGTAAATGCGAAAGTCCAAATCATTTATGCAGTCAATGAGGAGAGACTTTCCTGAAGTAATGAATTCCTCGGCAACGTGACGTTACTGCTGAGCTCAGCCGAAATATGCCCGGACCGAAAGATTCACGATGAAGGAAATAAAAATGGCTTGAAGGAGCTGACCTTTTCCTTGGTGAATAACACTGCCCCGACCCTTTCTGCATTTACTGCAGGGGTTATCTCAGATGCAGGTTACTATTTCCTGAATGAAGATCCAATAAGGTAGATCCTGTATTAAACCGCCACCGACGCCAACTTTACTCGATCCTTCGGGTTCCCGTACTTCGGTAAAATCTTCACTCGCCAATACTTAGACATTAAAAATAAATCAAAGATACATCAACCGTAACTAGCCATGATTTTCAAAACTGCCGGCACAACGATAATGTACCTCACAGTAGAAATTCAAACTCCACTTTAAAACAAAACTGTGTCATGAAACCAGATACGCAGCATAACCTAGTAACCAACGACTTAAACAACATCTCACCACAAAACTCCTGCAACACAGCAGGCTTTCCAGTTTGAGACCTGTTGAGAACATGTCATCACGTGATCTCACAATGGCGGGAATCTACATCAACCCACCATCACAAGACCATTACAACATGCTCACCAGATACTCAATTACATCATGGTCATGTGACAGTCACAAGATACCCACGGGGTATGTAACATCTCCCTCCAAAAAGAAATTTTTGGTCTGTCAAGAGCAAAATTTTAACAACTAACTAATTACAAAAAAACACAAATGTATAAAATCTACAACATACACAATATACACAGTATTATCAAACAGCACCTATACAGTAGGAGTGTTACAAATGTTAAATATCACTCCATAAAAAAAATTACACTGTACATTCAACATCTAGATAGACAGACAGCAAATCACATTATCTTTGCCTTTAACATGAATTATCAAAATATTATACTCCTGTAATATCAGACTCCAATTTAGTAACCTTCTATTTTTGTGTTTTCATCTTACTCAGAAACACTAACGGATTATGATTGGTGTAAACTTTAAGTGGTTTTTGAGTTGTACCAACATACACGTCAAAGGCGGGCTCTGTCGTGGGCAAAGTACTGGAGAGTTTAACATCAGTAGCTGAGCGAAGGGCGCTGAATAGGCTACGGTCAATTATGGAAAACTCTGAACATCCTCTACATAGCACCATCCAGAGACAGAGAAGCAGTTTCAGCGACAGGTTACTATCGATGCAATGCTCCTCAGACAGGATGAAGAGGTCAATACTCCCCAATGCCATTAGGCTTTACAATTCAACCGCCAGGACTTAAGAACTTTTTAAAAGCTATTATTAATGCTTTTTGAGATAGTGATTTAGATGCATATCATATTTTTTACTGAGTTAAGTATTGTATGTAATTAGTTTTGCTACAACAAGTGTATGGGACATTGGAAAAAAAGTTGAATTTCCCCATGGGGATGAATAAAGTATCTATCTGTCTATCTATCTATCTATCTATCTATCTATCTATCTATCTATCTATCTATCTATCTATCTATCTATCTATCTATCTATCTATCTATCTATCTATCTATCTATCTATCTATCTATCTATCTATCTATCTATCTATCTATCTATCTAAACCTGTAGAGTCAAAACAAGACATAATAATTTCTTTTCTAGAGTTGAATAGTTTCTTTGAAGCTCATTAAATTTCTTAGAAAACTAAGCTACTGGATGTTCAACCTCATCACCATCATTTATTTGAAGTAACACTGCTCCTGCAGCCTCATCGCTAGCATCTACAGCTAATGAAAATGTTTCTTCAAAGTCATGTGTTCTGAGCACAGGTTGAGGACATATCATAGTTTTCAATTTCTCAAATGCCTCTGGACAAAGCACTGTCCAAATGAACTTTTCATTTTTCTTCAAGGGGTTAGTTAATGGAAGGGCAATATCAGAAAAACTTTTACAGAATTTTGGGTAACATCCTACCATTCCCAAGAATCTTCAGAGAGTTTTTTTTTGTTTACCAGTTTGAGTGGGGACCTCTAAAGTTGTCTGAACGGGAGCTAACATACCTTGACCCTCAACATAATCAAGGTAAGTAACAGTGGCGTGACCAAATTAACTTTTAGCTAAGTTAATAGTTAAGTTAGCTTTTGAACGCCTTTCAAATAGTTTCTCCACCGCAGTAACACGTGCTTCCCAAGTATCATTCCCTGTAACAAAATCGTCAATATAGGCACCTGTATCTTTTAATCCATGAATCATCCCAAATGATTTTAACAGAATTTATCATCCACTGGAAAGTACTTGGGGCATTATTCATCCCAAATGGAGGAACATTATATTTATATAACCCAGATGGGGTTACAAATGGAGAAATCTCTCATCCACTCTAGGGATCGAATATTCTTCTATTTTCGATACAGCAGTAACCTTCCTGTAGTCAGTACAAAACTGAATACTA
The DNA here is from genome assembly GCF_048418815.1 of Hemitrygon akajei. NCBI lineage: Eukaryota > Metazoa > Chordata > Chondrichthyes > Myliobatiformes > Dasyatidae > Hemitrygon > Hemitrygon akajei. The sequence goes on along the minus strand of NW_027331944.1, from coordinate 5,996,238 downwards.
CCGTCTGACTTGGGCACCATAAAACAAGCTGAGCTCCAAATTGAATTGAAAGATCGAATAATATTATTCTCTAACATATAGTTAATTTCCTTCTCAGCAGGTTCACATTTTTCCGTGTCAATCTGATATGGATGTTGCTTTATGGGTTTGGCATCTCTAACATCTACATCATGTGAAGCTACTGCGGCTCTTTTAGGAATGTCTGGAAATAAATCCCTATGCTTAAAAATTAATTGCTTCATCTGCTGCTTCTGCTCTGGCTGTAAATGAGCTAATTTCTCATCAATATTTTCCAGAATTGTTGCGTTTAGTAATTTGGCAGAAACAGTGTTGGGTTCAGAATGAGTTTCAGATGAATCATCCATATAACCATATAACCATATAGCAATCACAGCACGGAAACAGGCCATTCCGGCCCTCCTAGTCCGTGCCGAACTCTTAATCTCACCTAGTCCCACCTACCCGCACTCAGCCCATAACCCTCCACCCCTTTCCTGTCCATATACCTATCCAATTTTACCTTAAATGACACAACTGAACTGGCCTCTACCACTTCTACAGGAAGCTCATTCCACACAGCTATCACTCTCTGAGTAAAGAAATACCCCCTCGTGTTTCCCTTAAACTTTTGTCCCCTAACTCTCAAATCATGTTCTCTCGTTTGAATCTCCCCTACTCTCAATGGAAACAGCCTATTCACGTCAACTCTATCTATCCCTCTCAAAATTTTAAATACCTCGATCAAATCCCCCCTCAACCTTCTACGCTCCAATGAATAGAGACCTAACTTGTTCAGCCTTTCTCTGTAACTTAAGTCCATTATGTTCCTAGTGAGATCTGACTCATTATTGACCACAATAGTCACAGTAGTAGACTGTTCCTCATCATATGGTTTTATCATATTTATATGAAATTGCTGGGTTGGCCTTCTTCAATCTGGTATCTTTAACACATAATCCACATCATTCACTTTAGACGTAATTTCATAAGGATGACGCAATTTAGCTTGTAAAGGGCTCGTTTACACCGGGAAAAGAACGTACACCTTATATCCAGGCTTAAAGGACCTCATCCTAGCTTCCTTATCGTACCGGGTTTTCATTTTCTCCTGAGCCAATTTTAAATTCTCCCTAGCTAAGCTACAAGCTTTATGGAATCGATCCTTAAATTTTTTAAAATAATCCAACAAATTAGTGTATACCTCTTTATTGATCCACTGTTCTGTTAATAAGGTCAAAGGTCCTCTAACTCTATGCCCAAACAACAAGTTCAAATGGACGAAAACGTAACGAATCCTGTACCGACTCCCGTACTGCAAATAGAAGTAAGTGTATGCCCTCATCCCGATCATTTTCATTTTCTACACAATACGTCCTAATCATAGTCTTGAGGGTAGAAAGAAACCTCTCCCATGCTCCTTGCTATTCTGGATGTTATGCAGATGAGGTAATCTGCTTAGCTTCCAGCTTATAAATTATCTGTTGAAACAATCCGGACATAATTACTACCTTGATCAGATTGTATTTCCTTAGATAGATAGATAGATAGATAGATAGATAGATAGATAGATAGATAGATAGATAGATAGATAGATAGATAGATAGATAGATAGATACTTTATTCATCCCCATGGGGAAATTCAACTTTTTTTCCAATGTCCCATACACTTGTTGTAGCAAAACTAATTACATACAATACTTAACTCAGTAAAAAAATATGATATGCATCTAAATCACTATCTCAAAAAGCATTAATAATAGCTTTTAAAAAGTTCTTAAGTCCTGGCGGTTGAATTGTAAAGCCTAATGGCATTGGGGAGTATTGACATCTTCATCCTGTCTGAGGAGCATTGCATCGATAGTAACCTGTCGCTGAAACTGCTTCTCTGTCTCTGGATGGTGCTATGTAGAGGATGTTCAGAGTTTTCCATAATTGACCGTAGCCTACTCAGCGCCCTTCGCTCAGCTACCGATGTTAAACTCTCCAGTACTTTGCCCACGACAGAGCCCGCCTTCCTTACCAGCTTATTAAGACGTGAGGCGTCCCTCTTCTTAATGCTTCCTCCCCAACACGCCACCACAAAGAAGAGGGCGCTCTCCACAACTGACCTATAGAACATCTTTAGCATCTCACTACAGACATTAAATGACGCCAACCTTCTTAGGAAGTACAGTCGACTCTGTGCCTTCCTGCACAAGGCATCTGTGTTGGCAGTCCAGTCTAGCTTCTCGTCTAACTGTACTCCCAGATACTTGTAGGTCTTAACCTGCTGCACACACTCTCCATTAATGATCAACCCAAAATAAGTTAAGAATTTTATAAGAGCCTTTGTTACAGTTTTCGTCACCCCTTGAAGTCCACCCAAGGGCACACTATGAGCTAAAGTTAAAATCTCATTCCGATAAACCTTAGGGACAACCTTCCAAGCATCACTTGCAGCAATTGCAGGTGATCTCCACTCCCTCATTAATACTCCTTTCTCAAAATAATAACCCCCTACTGGCACCTTCCCAGTTTCATTATCCAGAAGAGCTTGTACCTTTAATTTAATAATCTCACGGTCTCCACTCCGCTCTGCTATCTCCTCCATCTGAGACAGAGACAAAATTTCATGGTCAGACTTTCTCCAAGAATCTTGATCAAACGATGAAGGTAAGAAAGTTCCTGACACATCCTCAAAACTCGAATCTCGAGTTGAACTGTCATGGGGAACAACCTCATCCTGCACATCAACATCTTTACCCATAGCTCGAGTTACAGCACAGGAGGAATCTGTGTAGAATCCGTCCATGCTCCTCTGACTTTATTGTCAAATGCACTTCAGGGAAAACTTGTCCATCGGTAAGTCATTCCCTAACAATGGAGAAACATTATTCACGGTTAAGCTGGGTTGTAGTCCTACTTTAACAGGTCCTGTAACTAACCCCGACCTTAAATTTAATCTATGCAAATGTACAGGCATAAGGGGACTCCCAACACCTCGTATATAATTTAGCTCACCAGTGTCAGACTCATCATTAAACTTTAACACACTGTCTAACATCAGTGATTGAGAAGCTCCAGTATCCCTAAGGATTTTAATTGGCACCGAGTGCAACCCTCGTTCAAGGATACAAAGCCTTCAGTTACAAAATGATCATATCCTCCTCTTAACTTGGTCACACTGACTATGTTTCAGAATGTTACACACAAGCATTTCGTACTGCTTCCTTCTTCTTCAATCGGAAACAGTTAGCTATTACGTGACCAGGTTTCTTACAATAATTACATATTACTGTCTTTCCTTCACGAGGAAACCTGCAGATACTGGCAATTCAAGCAACACACACAAAATGCTGGCAGAACGCAGCATCTATAGGGAGAAGCGCTGTCGACGTTTCGGGCCGAGACCCTTCGTCAGGACTAACTGAAAGGAAAGATAGTAAGAGACTTGAAAGAAGGAGGGGCAGGGGAAAATGCAAAATGATAGGAGAAGACCGAGGGGTGAAGCGGAGAGCCGGAAAGGTGATCAGTAAAAGGGATACAGAACTAGAGAAGGAAAGTATCATGGGACGGGAGGCCTAAGGAGAAAGAAAGGGGAGGGGAGCACCAGAGGGAGATGGAGAACAGGCAGAGTGATGGGCAGAAAGAGAGAAAAAAATGGAGGGATAAAAAGCTAAATATATCAGGGATGGGGTAAGAAGGGGAGGAGGGGCATTAACGGAAGTTAGAGAAGTCAATGTTCGTGCCATCAGGTTGCAGGCTACCCAGCCGTATATAAGGTGTTGTTCCTCCAACCTGAGTGTGGCTTCATCTGACAGTAGAGGAGGCCATGGATAGACATATCAGAATGGGAATGGGACGTGGAATTAAAATGTCTGGCCTCTGGGAGATCCTGCTTTCCTTGGCAGACCGAGCGTAGGTGTTCAGTGAAACGGTCTCCCAGTCTGCGTCGGGTCTCACCAATATATAAAAGGCCACACCGGGAGCACCGGACGCAGTATACCACACCAGCCGACTCACAGGTGAAGTGTCGCCTCACCTGGAAGGACGGTCTTGGGCCCTGAATGGTGGTGAGGGAGGTAGTGTAAGGGCAGGTGTAGCACTTGTTCCGCTTGCAAGGATAAGTGTCAGGAGGGAGATCGGTGGGAAGGCATGGGGTGATGAATGGACAAGGAAGTCGCATAGGGAGCGATCCCTGCGGAAAGCAGAAAGGGAATGTGGAGGGAACGATGTACTTGGAGGTGGAATCCCGTCGGAGGTGGCGGAAGTAATGTAGGATTATACGTTGGACCCGGAGGCTGGTGGGGTGGTAGGTGAGGACAAGGGGAACCCTATCCCGAGTGGGGTGGCGGGTGGATGGGGTGACGGCAGACGTGCAGGAAGTGGAGAGACGCGTTTGAGAGCAGAGTTGATGGGAAGGGAAGCCCCTTTGCTTAAAAAACGAAAACATCTTCGTCCTGGAATAAAAAGGAGGACATCTCCTTCGTCTGCTGAGCTCGTTGACTTCATTAACTTTGCTCCAACTTTCACCCTGCCCTCAAATTTACCTGGTCCATTTCCGACACCTCCCTCCCCTTTCTTGATCTTTCTGTCTCCATCTCTGAGACGGCTTATCTACTGATATCTACTATAGGCCGACAGACTCTCACAGCTACCTGGACTATTATTCTTCCCAACTTGTCTCTTGCAAAAATGCTGTCCCCTTCTCACCTTGAATAGAGATTCCATCTGTTACTTGAAATTTCACGCCTGTCAAAAATATCCGGCCTCACTGATTTCTCTACGTCTCTCACAATATTATAATCATCTATCAGATCTCTCTCAGCCTCTTCCACTCCATGGAAAACCACCCCAGTTTACTCAAACACCCGTTATCGTCCTCTAATCCAGCATCATCCTGGTTTCCGTCTTCAGCATCATCTACAAAGCCTGGGACTCCTTCCCGTGATGGGCCACCAGAGTGGAACGCGTTGCTCCAGGTGCAGCCTCACTGTCTTGTGAAGCTCTCCATGCTAGTTCCTTTCCAGTAACACCATGAGCTCTCGTCTTGTTAAGCAAACCCACGCACAAGCACCTTGTCAAATGCCTTCTGAAAACCTCCGTAAACAATGTCCACTAACTCTCCTTTGGCTATACTGGCTGTTATTTCCTCAAAAAAAAAAAATCGCAACGTATCTGTGGGGCGAGATTTCTCATGAATGACACCATGCAGACTTTGGCCTATTTTATCAAGTCTTCAGAAGCTTCATCTTCCATTTTCATCGCCGTGAAGTTAGGGTAACTGGCAGATGATTTGCTTTTTTTTTTGCCTCGTTTCCCCCCACCCCCCCACCCCTTCTTAAGTAATGGAGTGACATCTGCAGTTTTCCAGCCCTCAGGAATCTTTTCAGATTTGAGTGACTCCCAAAGGACGCTCCCAATGCCTCCACAATCTCTTCAGCTACTCTTTTCAGAGATCTGAGGTTTTTAAGCATCCATCCAAATGACTTGTCTACCTTCAGATATTCCAGCCTGCCCGGCACCTTCTCATCAGTCGCAGTAGACTGTGGTGAACTACATGCACCTGTCTGGACTGCTCCTGTGGCTCCTCCCACAGACCCCTGTCTGGACTGCTCCTGTGGCTCCTCCCACAGACCCCTGCTGATTGCTCCTGTGGCTCCTCCCACAGACCCCTGTATAAAGGCGATTGAGGCCTGAGCCCGGCCTCATTCTCCAGGATGTAGTGTTGTTCATTCTTCCATCCACAATCTCTTCAGCTACTCTTTTCAGAGATCTGAGGTTTTTAAGCATCCATCCAAATGACTTGTCTACCTTCAGATATTCCAGCCTGCCCGGCACCTTCTCATCAGTCGTAGTAGACACAATGAATTCTGTCTCCTGACATTCTTCAATTTCTAGAGTACTTGCTGGAGACTTCCACAGTGAGGACTGGTGTCCGATTCCTTTTGGGATCGTGTGCCTTTTGCTCCTGCTCCCCCCCCGCCCCCCACTGCCACACCCCCCACCCACCTCCCCCGTGCATCACATCCACAATCACTTCTCTTGTGTTCTTTATATCACTGGAAAAAAACAAAACAAATACTGAGACTTTTTTGGGAGAAGACGTCATCCCTGCTGAGGAGCGAGCAGGGAGGAAGAAGGGAGCAGTGACAGGGAGGAGCATGGGAAAGGGGGCGATGTAACACGAGTCCCATCTCATTGGATCTTGGCTCAAAATTGGAATATCTGGGCAGCAAATATTCATTCAGCAGGATGCTCTTTTTTGATTACTCCTCAACATTTAACACCATCACCCCCCTGAAAATTGATCAATAAGCTTCAAGTGGCCTTCCTTGTGCAATTGGAGAGAGACTTGAGAGATTGGGACTGAGAGAAACCGGTCAGTATATGGATATGTCCCAGAGAAAAGAGAACTGAAAGATGCTGGTCAGCACACAGATATTCCCATTAGAAGGATGAACAGACGCTGGCCATTGTGCTGAAACAGCCTAAGTCACACACAGAGACACTCAGGCCGAGATACCAGAGCACGGATATCCCCAGAGACAGGGACTAAAGACAATTGTCAAATGTACTGATATCCACTGAGCGAATGAGAACTGACAAGCACTGATCCCCAGAAAGATAGTGGCTGAGCGACACCTGTCAGTACACAGATCACCCTGCAAGGAAGGGTGGGGAGAGAGGAAGGGGCAGAGAGATAGAGAGATGGAGGCACACTGTTTAGTGCACAGGAGAGAATGGATGACACTGTTTAATGTATAGATACCCCCCCCCCCCACCCGAGAGAGACAGAGGACTGAGAATTAGTCGACAGTGCACAGATATCCACATGAGAGAGAAAGATTGCGATACACTGGGTGGTGTATTGATCTCCGAGAGGGAGAGAGAGAGAGAGAGAGAGAGAGAGAGAGAGAGAGAGAGAGAGAGAGAGGGGAGAGAGAGAGAGAGAGAGAGTGAGAGAGAGAGAGAGAGAGAGAGAGAGAGAGGAGAGAGAGAGAGAGAGAGAGAGAGAGAGAGAGAGGAGAGAGAGAGAGAGAGAGGGAGAGAGAGAAATACAAATACCCTCTGAAAGAGAGGTACTGAGAGACACTGATCAACGTACAGATACCCCGTGAGTGAGAGTAAAAAGGCTGTGAGACACCAGTCAGTGTATGGATATACTCTGAGAGCGAAGGGAAGGGTTGAAAGACAATGCTCAACGTGCAGATATTGGCTGAAAAAGAGTGAAACACTGAGACAGCGGTCAGTATATAGCCATACCCTCAGAGAGAGACGGGGAAACGCTGGTCAAGGTACAGATATCCATCTGACAGAGCACTGAGGGAACTTGTATATGTACAGATATCCCCAAAGAGAAAAATGGCCCTGAGACCACCAGTCAATGTATTGATATACCTGAGAGAGGCACTGAGAGAAAATGGCAGTTTATGAATATACTAAAGGGAGGGAGAGGGTTTGAGAGACACCAATCAGTGTACAGATCTCCCCCTGAGAGAGAGGGACTGAGAGACACCGGTCAGTGTACAGATATCCCTCTGAGAGAGAGGGACTGAGAGACACCAGTCAGTGTACAGATCTCCCCCTGAGAGAGAGGGACTGAGAGACACCGGTCAGTGTACAGATCTCCCCCTGAGAGAGAGAGACTGAGAGACACCGGTCAGTGTACAGATCTCCCCTGAGAGAGAGGGACTGAGAGACACCGATCAGTGTACAGATCTCCCCCGAGAGAGAGGGACTGAGAGACACCGGTCAGTGTACAGATCTCCCCCTGAGAGAGAGGGACTGAGAGACACCAGTCAGTGTACAGATCTCCCCCTGAGAGAGAGGGACTGAGAGACACCGGTCAGTGTACAGATCTCCCTCCGAGAGAGAGGGACAGAGAGACACCGGTCAGTGTACAGATCTCCCCCTGAGAGAGAGGGACTGAGAGACACCGGTCAGTGTACAGATCTCCCCCGAGAGAGAGGGACGGAGAGACACCGGTCAGTGTACAGATCTCCCCCTAAGAGAGAGGGACTGAGAGACACCGGTCAGTGTACAGATCTCCCCCTGAGAGAGAGGGACTGAGAGACACCGGTCAGTGTACAGATCTCCCCCTGAGAGAGAGGGACTCAGAGACACCGGTCAGTGTACAGATCTCCCCCCTGAGAGAGAGGGACGGAGAGACACCGGTCAGTGTACAGATCTCCCTCTGAGAGAGAGGGACTGAGAGACACCGGTCAGTGTACAGATCTCCCCTGAGAGAGAGGGACTGATAGACACCGGTCAGTGTACAGATCTCCCCCCGAGAGAGAGGGACTGAGAGACACCGGTCAGTGTACAGATCTCCCCCCGAGAGAGAGGGACAGAGAGACACCGGTCAGTGTACAGATCTCCCCCTGAGAGAGTGGGACTGAGAGACACCGGTCAGTGTACAGATCTCCCTCTGAGAGAGAGGGACTGAGAGACACCGGTCAGTGTACAGATCTCCCCTGAGAGAGAGGGACTGAGAGACACCGGTCAGTGTACAGATCTCCCCCTGAGAGAGAGGGACTCAGAGACACCGGTCAGTGTACAGATATCCCTCTGAGAGAGAGGGACTGAGAGACACCGGTCAGTGTACAGATATCCCTCTGAGAGAGAGGGGACTGAGAGACACCGGTCAGTGTACAGATATCCCTCTGAGAGAGAGGGACTGAGAGACACCGGTCAGTGTACAGATCTCCCCCCGAGAGAGAGGGACTGAGAGACACCGGTCAGTGTACAGATCTCCCCCCGAGAGAGAGGGACTGAGAGACACCGGTCAGTGTACAGATATCCCTCTGAGATAGAGTTGAGAGGCAGCCTCCATGTATACTCTGGAGAGAGAGAAAGAGACACAATTCAGCGTATTGATATCCCACTGAGAGAGGACTAAGAGATCTTCTCAAAACAGAGAGAGGATGAGAGACCGGTCAGTACACAGATCTCCTACTGTGAGAGAGGAACCGAGAAACAGCAGTCAGTGTACAGATCTTCCCTTGAGTGAGAGGGACTGAGGGACACCGGTCAGTGTACAGATCTCCCCCCGAGAGAGAGGGACTGAGAGACACCGGTCAGTGTACAGATCTCCCCCTGAGAGAGAGGGACTGAGGAACACCAGTCAGTGTACAGATCTCCCCCCGAGAGAGAGGGACTGAGAGACACCGGTCAGTGTACAGATCTCCCCCTGAGAGAGAGGGACTGAGAAACACCGGTCAGTGTACAGATCTGCCCCTGAGAGAGAGGGACTGAGAGACACTGGTCAGTGTACAGATCTCCCCCTGAGAGAGAGGGTCAGAGAGACACCGGTCAGTGTACAGATCTCCCCCTGTGAGAGAGGGACTGAGAGACAGCGGTCAGTGTACAGATCTCCCCCTGAGAGAGAGGGACTGAGAGACACCGGTCAGTGTACATATCTCCCCTGAGAGAGAGGGACTGATAGACACCGGTCAGTGTACAGATCTCCCCCCGAGAGAGAGGGACTGAGAGACACCGGTCAGTGTACAGATCTCCCCCCGAGAGAGAGGGACTGAGAGACACCGGTCAGTGTACAGATCACCCCCTGAGAGAGAGGGACTGAGAGACACCGGTCAGTGTACAGATCTGCCCCTGAGAGAGAGGGACTGAGGGACACCGGTCAGTGTACAGATCTCCCCCCGAGAGAGAGGGACTGAGAGACACCGGTCAGTGTACAGATCCCCCCCTGAGAGAGAGGGAATGAGAGACACCGGTCAGTGTACAGATCCCCCCCTAAGAGAGAGGGACCGAGAGACGTGGTCAATGTAAAGATATTTCCCCCGAGAGAGCGAGAGGGACTGGGAGACTGCAGCCATTGTAGAGAACTAACCCTGCTTGTAAGGGACTCAGAGACAGTGTACTGATAACCCCCAAAGGAGAGTACAGTGTACTGTTATGGAGGATGAACAGCTCTGATGGGCAGAAGGGTGCAGAGTTGACCATGTCCCCCCCCCCCCCCCACCTTGGGAGAATCACAAACCGTTACTGTTACCACGCTGCTCATGAGAGAGATAAAGAGATTAAGAGGAAAACTAATTGGAACATCTGCTGCTGATAAGAGGGAGGAGAGGAGCCATTGATTTACTGTTATGTCTTTTGGAGAGGGCTGTTTACTTGGTACTATTCTGTTCATTAAAATTCCTCATTGGAGGCCGGAGTGGGCTGGTTTGATGGGCTAAGCCATTCAAAACTGATTGACACCTGAGACCCCCTGAGTAGGGATAAAAGTGAGGTCTGGGGAGACACACCTCAGACACACCAGGAGACACAGCAAGAGACACACTAGTGAGCACTGCTTAAGTGTTGGAACCCACGAGAAGGTGTGGGGCATCGGAGACCGAACGAAGGATCGGTCAATTTTAACTCACAGTGTTTATAGCGAGGCCGGTGGGGGCTTGTGTGTGTGTGTCCACCCTTGCCTGGGTGACGAGTCCACCATAGAAGAACGGTCTAGCTAAAGGCGAGAGGGGTCATACCTGAATGGCCACAACAACACATCGACGGATCAAAAACATAAAGGAAGGTTTGACTGGCTGTAACTGTCACTGTTTGCTCGCCCTCTCTCTCTCTCTCTCTCTCTCTCTCTCTCTCTCTCTCTCTCTCTCTCTCTCTCTCTCTCTCTCTCTCTCTCTCTCTCTCTCTCTCTCTCTCTCTCTCTCTCTCTCTCTCTCTGGTGGTACTATTTTCAAACAGTCTTTATTAGTAAAATATACAAATCAATATTAACAATGCAAATATACAAAGAATACACGTTAGCAATACTAAACCTAAAAGTGTGGGTATAATAATAATCAATAATAAACAAGCTCTATCGATGTCTAGGGGATAATGAATTGTCATTTGTGAATATAAAGTTCAGTTCAGTTCATACGTGCTGAGGTAGTTGTTGGTTCTTGTGTTTTAATCGGTGGAGAGAGAGAGAGAGAGAGAGAGAGAGAGAGAGAGAGAGAGAGAGAGAGAGAGAGAGAGAGAAGAGTGAGGAAAGCGAGGGGAGAGGGAGAGATACTCTCTCTGTCTGGTTAGAATCACTGAGCACGACATGTAAGAAAGTAAATAAGTGGAGAGGACTTGGGAGGTAATTTTTGAGCAGGTGGTATTGGCGGATAATGTTGGCAGATTTATGTAACACTTATCCAACAGGCTGGTATATGTCTAGGGGAAAAGGAGATCCAGCCACTCACCAACCCCACCCTCCCGTTCACGCAGGTGCTGTGAGAATCAAGTTTATGCCGCGCGTACCACACACAATATCAAACTCACGCCAGAATGTGTATGGAAGTACGGAATACACTTTAAAGATTTTACTAAAACTAAAAGAGTACTATGCAATACGGTATATATGAAGGACAAGAAAATAAAGTAATGTCGTGGTTTTTCGTGCCTTACAAATGGCCAGGAGACGCAGAAGATTCTTCAAGAAGGGTTAAACTTTGACTTGCAAATCAAAGCTGAGACAGTCATTGGGCTAGTCGCTGATTGCCCACCGATCCTCGGACACAGCAGCTTTTATAGAAAATCTCTAGTTGCATACTGCACATACGTCATGTCCCTTTTGTTCCTATCAATTGGCTTAATCATGTTTTAATCTACATCTCTTAGCTCCCTCTCATTAACACACCATTGTCTTCCACATTTTAAAGACTTCGGTCTCCTACCAAATTGGATACATGCGTAGAAAATAATAGTCCTAGGATTATTTGACTTAATTATGTTTTAATCTACAGTTCTTTAGTTCTTTAGCTACCTCTCATTAACACACCATTGTCTTCCACATTCCTAAGATTTCATTCTACTAAATTGAGTACATGCATAGCAAATAACTGACTTCATAGTTAAAGTTTATACTTTTATACTGCAATAGTAAAAGGCGCCAACTTATCAAAGTTCAGTCAGTTTAGTGCACATCGTTGGAGCTCTACCATCGAACCATTCGACCCCTCGTCACTTTCCTCCGACCTCCACGTCCTCGCACCTGGGACCACCCCCGGTTGTCGACCGAGCAGTGCAGCGCACGTCCACCTTCCTCGGCGTCCTCTTCCCGACTCCCCTCAAAAGACCGCGAAACCCCCCCCAAAGCTCCCAGCCTCACAAGGCAAAATAACATTCCCCCATTGGTTAACAAATGAATACAATCCCCATATCAGCGAGTCCGAAGCTAAACAACTGCGAGAGAAAAAACACTTCTCAGACATAAAAGCATTCCGACTCCAGCAAACCAAAGAAGCCATTTTGATTACCTGCACAGTACATTTAAGTTAAGGATAAGAGAATGGCACGGTGGTATAGCAGTTAACATAACGCTTCACAATGCCAGTTTTAAGATTGGGGTTTCAATTCCAGCCACTGTCGGAAAGGAGCTTCCGGATGCCCGGTTTCCTCCCACATTCCAAAGGCGTGCAGGCAGGGTTATTGAGTTCTGCATGTGCCGTGCTGTCACCAAAAGCATAGGAACCTTAGTGAGTTTGCAGAGCACATCTCCAACTCAAACAATACCTCTCACCGTACATCCCGATGCGCATGTGTCAGATACGACGGCTGTCTTCATTGCGGGGTTTTTTTTTGAAAGAGTGGGACAGCAGAGAGATCTCAGTGGAAATAAGGGAACAGAAAATGCACACCCCCTCCCAGTCCTCACTTCCTCTCTCACCTCAGCCTTCTACCAACAGTGGGGCAGGAGAGACATCTTGGTAGGGTTGTGAGGCCACAGAAAATACACATCCTCTCTGAGTCCCAACTCCCTCTATCGTGCAAGCCTCGTTTCTCACTATTACTCAGTCCTCCCCTGTGGCTTCTGACCGTATTTCGCCTCTGCCTCTGACACTAGGAGTCTGTCACTCACAGTCTACTAGCTTCCTGTAACACACCGCAGGTCAGTAACGAGCGCGTTTGAGCAGTGGACACGAACGATTTGAACCCTAATGTGCAGCGAGTGTTGGAGAGCATCCACGTGATGGGCCAAAAAGAGATCAGAAATGGATCGCTTCTGGTAGGAAGCAGAGAGTGATGGTTGTGCATCTGTCTTCCAGACTGAAGGTGTGGGACTGGCGCTGTGCCCCATCGCCATTTGTCATCTGTGCCAATAACGGATGGCAACGCACAAGGGACAGCTTGTAAGTTTACTGGTAACACTAAAATAAGTGTGGTGAACGACAGTGAAGATGGATGGTATCAGGATGTACAGAGAGATCTTGATCAGCTCCGTACGAGAACTAACGAATGGCAGACGGAGGTCAATTCAGACAAGTATACGTTTTGCAATCTGGCAACGGTAGAGAATAGGACTTTCAGCAGGCTGACGGTATGATAGATAAGACATAGTGTCGTAGAAAAGTACAGAACAGAGAAGGCCCTTCGGCCCATTCAGTCCGCGGCGAACCACTTAAACTGCCGACTTCAATCGGCCTGCACTGGGACCATATCCTTCCGTACCCATACCATCCATGTGTACTAATTCAACTTCTCTTAAACTTTGAAGTATAATTCATACGCACCACTTGTGCTCCACACTCACACAACCTTCTGAGTGAAGAAGGTCCCCCTCATGTTCCCTTAAACGTTTCACCATTCACCCTGAGCCCATGCCCTCAATTGTAATCCCACCCAGCCTCAGTGGAAAAAGCCTGCTTTGCATTTACCCTATTCATACCTCTCATAATTTTTGTGTACCTGCGTCAAATTTTCTCTCAATTTCATATGTTCCAGGGAATAAATTCCTAACCTAGTCAATCTTTCCATCTAACTCTGGTCCTTCAGACCCGGCAACAGCCCTGTAGCTTGTCTCCGTACTCTTTCAGGCTTACTTACATCTCTCCTACAGGTGAGCAGATCAAAGTTGCACACAACACTACAAGTTAGGCTTCACCGGTAGCTGACGCAACTTCAACGTAACACCCCATCTCCTGTAACTAAGACTTTGACTATTGAAGGCCAATATGCCCTTGCGCTCCCAGATCCCTTTGTTCGACCACAATCCTCACTGCCCTGTTGTTCACAGTGCACAACCTACCCTGGTGAGAGACTTCAGGGTTATGTACCTTCTGTCTGACAGTATATGGCATATATGTCAAACTCAAGGCCCGCGGGCCAAACCCGGCCCGCGGTGGAATTATCTTTGGCCCGCGAGATAATATCTAATTACTATTAAAGCTGGCCCCAGTAATCGAAGCGCCTATGGTGTATGATATGCCTAATGCTGAGTTCATTCAGGTACCAGGTTTTCAGGGTTTTTAGTGTTTATTCGGCAGTCTTCTTCATAAGAGACGGAATTTGTAAAGTGAAACACTTTGTAGTTGTAGCAGAGACTGAGACACATGAGAGCAGGCTGAAAAAACGGAGGCAACGAAAGCTGCGTTCGCACGCGTCCGACTGATCCGGCCCGCATGAAGCTGCATTTTGCTCAATCCGGCCCGTGACCTAAAATGAGTTTGACACCCCTGGGTTAAGGGGAAACTTCTTCACATTGGTTGGTGAGAGTGCAGAACAAGCTGACCTTGGAAGTGGTAGATGTACGTTTGATTTCAGCAATTATTTGAAATTCTGCTAAGTACAGAATGGAATTTGTATGGAGGTCTATGATGCAAGCAGTTGGGACGAGGTATAAATATCAGTTTGGCATGGACTAGATGGGCCAAAGGGCCTGTTCGTTTTGTTCTCCGTGATTCTTAATAATATTCTGATTTGTAATTTCCGCAGTCAGTGCTTTGCTGTAATGACTGAACCCAGAAATTTACAGAATCTGTGCAGAGGCTGTCCGGTGACGTAAGACACTGGATGATTTACCAGCAGAGGTGAGAACATAGTCACAAGCGATAGGGTGTTTGGGGAGTATCTCTCCTCATCAATTAGAAAGGTACGGCGAAGGGTCGATATGGGTTGCTGGTTTCAAATGGAGATGTTTGAAAATTCCTGGAATTTCAGATCTTCTATTTAATGTTGCTTTGTGAGCGATGGGGTATCTATCTATTTGGGTGTACAATATTTGGGATCCACTGCCCCGAGTGTGTGAAGGCTGGTTGGCTGGGTATTTCTGAGGTGGAGATAGATAATTAATTAAGGGGAGTGAGGGGAACGGATGCAGGAGCTTAGACCTTACGCGGTTGTGTTGAACAATCATAACGTCGTAAGACACAACGGGAGAGCCTCGACTCTCTTCTAAATGGAGGTCCCGCTATTTCATGGGCGTGTTCACTCGGTCCAATTCCAGCACATTTTCCCTGAGATGAGTCCCTACGCTGCTCATGATAGTCCGTGTGGTTTAATCAAAGCCTGATAATGTCTCAATATTGTACCCTTACGAATAGTCTCCTCGTAAAGAATGGTACCAGCACCTTCACATTAACTTTAAAGGTGAATGGCCAGAGTGGAGAGGAGAAGGAAAAGTTGTGATTTTTTCTTTTACTGGAAGGATAAATCGATATTCGTGCCTTCAGGTTGGAGCTAGGCAGGTGGAATATGATGCGTTTCTCTTTTCAACCCTGAGGCTGTCAAGTCGAGCAACTCTAGCCATTGCTATTCTGCCATCATCCCTGCCAGTGACCCCTTCCAATCAACTCTGGTGAGCTCTTCTCCCGTGCCTCCGTGGTTCCCCTCACTCCACTAATACTGATGCATCTTGTTGTACCTTTCCGCTCTGGAAGTGCAGAGGGATTTCAAGATTATTACGATCGCTGCGGTCCGCATGGTTCCTTTACCATAAGCTCCCTAATCAAATTTTGTTCATGATACAATGCCCAATCCAGAATTAACTTTTCCCTAGTGGGCACAGTCACAGGTTGTTTCTTTAAAAAAATAAAATAAATCTCATTGGTATTTTCCAAATTCCCTCTCTTGAGATCAAGCACCAACCTGATATTCGTAATGTACCTCCACCCATCCCGCGCATCGACTGTCTGTCCCACTCCCATCGGGGGGGGGGGGGTTGTGTGGTGTAGATGACCAGCATTTCTCACCAGGACTACCAGCCCCTGGCACAGCTACTTTAGCCAAGTAGTAAGGCTAATAAATAATTCTACCCACTAACCCACCCTTCCACACCAAACACCTGTATCGTCTCCTATCTGTTTTCTTATGTGCAGGCATCCTGTGCTGAGTGTCAATTTATGGATATACAGTCCATCCGTGCACAGTATATAAGCTGCGGGTATATGTTTTTACTATTGTGTTTTTGTGTTGCATTGGAGGCGGAGTAATAATTATTTCGATGTCATTTACACTTGTCTGCTGGAAGTGGAATTAAACAACCCTGAATCTTGAATAAACATTTCAGCAGGCTGCATCGTCACATTGCCGTCTCTCAGCGTTATTGCGGCAGAGTGCCACCAGATGGCAGTGGAGTCCACAATTCAGGGGGTTCCAGTTATTGTGGCAAATCACCACCAGGTGGCAGTGTGGTCCACAATTCAGGGGGTTCCAGTTATTGTGGCACATCACCACCAGGTGGCAGTGTGGTCCACAAAAGAGAGTTTTACAGCAGTAAAGATGGATGTAGGATGCTGGAAATCGTCTCTGTAAGTGGATAAAGTATTAGACTTACCCCCAACCATTCTCCTCATCACTAGTCAGGGTCCCAAACGGTCCTTGCACATGAGGTAACTCTTCAACATCGTGCCTGTTGGGGTCATCTACTGTTGGTTTCCAGTTTTCCAGGTGTGGCCTCCTCGACCTTAGTGAGACCCAGTGTCGTCTCTGCCTTCTGCCCTCTGTCCCGATGAGATTCTGCAGATGTTGGAGATGCTTAGTAATACTCACAAAATGTTGGAGGAAGTCAGGAGGTCAGGTAGCTTCTGTAGAGGTGCGGGGGGGAAAGCAAAACAGAGATTTCCTGCCGGGGTCCTTCATCGGGACTGGAAGTGGAGAGAAGCCGGAATAAGATGGTGCGGGGAGTGGAAAGAGTCCAAGCTGGTAGGTGATAGGTGAAGCCAGCTAAGACTGAAGCTGAGTGGGTGGGGGAGGGGGAGATGAAGTGAGACGCTGTGAAGTGGTAGGTGGAAAATGCAATGGGCTGAGAAGAAGGAATCTGATGGGATAGGAGAGCGGACAATGGGGGGGGGGTGGGGAGAAAGGAAGTAAAAGAGGAACCAGAGGGAGACGATCCACAGTGGAGAAGAGAGAAGTGGGGAGACGGAATGGAGGGGACGGGTGTGTGGGTTGTTGAAAAAGGTGGAGGTAGATGTTAAAGATATGGACGTTCGTGCCATCAGGTAGTAAACGACCCGGATGTAATATGAGGTGTTGCTCCCCCAATCTGAGAGTGCACTCATCGAGTTAAACAATGAACTGGAGGGAGAGACGGTGGAGTAATAATTTCCCCCTGGGATCCCTGTTAAATCGATCCTCTCTCACCTTAAACTGGTTGCCGATCCCACAAACGTGGGGAAAAGGACAGCACACATTCCCCATTTCTGCACACTCAAAGTTTGGAAGACCTGCACGAGTTCAGCCTCAATCCCCCGCACTTCACTGTCTGACCTCCCAACCTGCCCGGCCTCTCTCCAGAACTCAGTCCCCTGAGTACCAGTACCGTTCTCGTAAATCTCCTCTGCACTCACTCCGGCGTGACGTCCTCTCTCCTGTCGCAGAACAGCCAGGCACAGAGACCCTAACAATACCCTCTGATCCCAGACTCGCACAGTTAAGGGTGCATCACATTGATAGCCACGCTGTCAAGGTCTTCCAATCTTTAACAGGTTTCAGTGAGATCCCCTCTCTTTCTTCCAAACCAGCGAGCACAAAAGTCAAAGCCGTCTAACGCTCCTCGTACATTAACCCTTTCGTTCCTGGAATCTTTCTCGTGAACCTCCTCTCCAACACGGGCGCGTCTTTTCATCTCAGATGACAGGTCAGAAGCTGCTCACGACACACCGGGAGCGATCTGACCATGTGTTATAAAGCTGCAGTATCACATCCTTGCTCTTAGAACCATGTAACAATGACAGCGCGGAGACAGGCCATCTCGGCCCTCCGAGTCCGCGCCGAACGTTACAGTTGTCACCCTTAATTAACTCAAATTCGCAAGCAAACCTTTAGGGGCTCCTGCTGAATGACTCCCAGGTACGTATGCACCTCTGATTTTAGAATTTTCTCCCATTTATTTTTTATCTACGCCCTTATTCCTTTTTTACCAATTTGTGGTGACGGTACACAAGCATACACTGTATTTCATCTGCTGCTCCATTCCCCCGTTCTCCAAACCTATCGAGGTCCTTCCGCTTTGCTCTGAACTACCTGTCCCGTACCTGTCTCTGTATCGACTGCAAAGTTCGTCACCAAGGTGTCAATTCCGTCATCCGTATCATTCGGATTTAACATGAACAGCTGCCGTCTCAGCGCTGACCCCTGCGGAACACCACCGGTTACCGACAGCAGAACAGAATTGCCCACATTATTCTGACTCTTTCTCCCTTGTCAGCCAGACAGTCTTCGATCCAGACAAGAGTCTTTCCTGTAATTCCATGAGCTGTGACCTTGTTAAGAAGCGTAATGTGCAGCAGCTGATATACATAGAAAACCTGCGACAAAATACAGGCCCTTCGGCCCACGAAGCTGTGCTGAACATGTCCTTACCCTAGAACTGCCTAGGCCTACCCATAGTCCTCTCTTTTTCTAAGCTCCATGTACCTATCCAGCAGACTCTTAAAAGACCCAATCGTATCCACC
The DNA here is from genome assembly GCF_048418815.1 of Hemitrygon akajei. Classification (NCBI taxonomy): domain Eukaryota; kingdom Metazoa; phylum Chordata; class Chondrichthyes; order Myliobatiformes; family Dasyatidae; genus Hemitrygon; species Hemitrygon akajei. Next base: position 5,977,581 of record NW_027331944.1, on the reverse strand, counting down.
TCCACCACTGCCGCCGGCAGCCCATTCCACACACTCACCAGTCTCTGAGTAAAAGATGTACCCCTGACATCTCCTCTGTACCTACTCCCCAGCACCTTAAAACTGTGTTCTCTCGTGTTAGCCATTTTAGCCCTGGGGAAAAAGCCTCTCTCTGTCCATTCGATCAATGCCTCTCATTATCTTATACACCTCTGTCCGGTCACCTCTCATCCTCCGTCGCTCCGAGGAAAAAAGGCAAAGTTCACTCAACCTATTCCCCTAAGGCATGCTCCCCAATCCGGGCAACACCCTTGTAAATCTCCTCTGCACCCTTTCTCTGGTTTCCAAATCCTTCCTGTAGTGAGGTGACCAGAATTTAGAGAATTACTCCAAGTGGGGTCTGACCAGGGTTATATATAGCTGCATCATTACCTCTCGGCTCTTAAACTCAATCCCACAAAGGCCAATGCACCGTATGCCTTCTTAACCACAGAGTCAACCTGCATAGCAGCTTTGAGCGTCCTATGGACTCGGACCCCAAGATCCCTCTGATGCTCCACACTGCCAAGAGTCTTACCATTAATACTATATTTTGCCATCATATTTGACCTACCAAAATGAACCACCTCACACTCATCTGGGCTGAACTCCATCTGGCACTTCTCAGCCCAGTTTGGCATCCTATCAATAACCCACTGTAACCTCTGACAGCCCTCCGCACTATCCACAAAACTTCCAACCTCAGTGTCATCGGCAAATTTACTAACCCATCCCTCCACTTCCTCATCCAGGTCATTTATAAAAATCACAAACAGTAGGGGTCCCAGAACAGATCGAGGCACTCCACTGGTCACCGACCTCCATGTAGAATATGACCCGTCTACAACCACTCTTTGCCTGCTGTGGGCAAGCCAGCTCTGGAAGCAATGGATTGCATGCCTTCTTACTCTCTCAATAAGCCTTGAATGGGGTAAAATCCAAGCAAACAACATCCACTGGCTCTGCTTTGTCTATCCTGCCTGTTATTTCCTCAAAGTATTCTGAGCGAATTGTCATACAAGATTTCTTCTAAAGGAATCCTGCTGACTGGCCTACTTCATCATGCGTCCCCAATTACAGTACTCAAAAAACTCACCCTTAATACACTCTAACATCTTCCTGACCACTGAGGTCAGACTAACTGCCCTATAATTCCCTTACCTCTGCCTCCTTAAAGACTGGAGTGACATTTGCAACTTTCTAGTCGGCCAGAACCGTTCCAAAAATCTAGTGATTCGGAGAACTGCTATCTTAGATTGGGTGTTGTGTAATTACTCAGAACTTATTTGGGAGGTTAATACAAAGGAACCGTTAGAACGCAGTGATCATAATATGATTGAATTCCTACTGCAGACTGTGAGGGAGAAGCACAGGCCATATGCGTAGCAGCGCAATGGAGTCAAGGGAGTTACGGAGGCGTGACAGGTGATTCCACAGGTGGATTGTAGAAGGATGCTGATGGGGATGACACCAGAGTAGAAGTAGCTGAGGTTTCTGAGAATAGTTGATAATGTACACCATAGATATGTCCTGCAGAAGTAGCTGAGGTTTCTGAGAATAGTTGGTAATGTACACCATAGATATGTCCTGCAGAAGTAGCTGAGGTTTCTGAGAATAGTTGGTAATATACACCATAGATATGTCCTGCAGAAGTGGTTCTCAAACAGAAGGGCTAAGCTACCGTGGCTGACAATGTCAGTTAAGGACTGTATGAAAATCCAGGTAATTGCGTATAAGGTAGCAAAAGTGAGTAGGAAGTTAGATAATTGGGAGGCTTTTAAAATCCAGCGACAGACAACTAAAAAAAAGCTATATGAAGGGGAAAGGTGAAATATGAGAGCAAACTAGACAATAATATACACCATTATAACAAATGCTGAAGTGAGGTGAGAGTTGAGATTGGACCACTGGAAAATGATGCTCATGGGGTAGAAATGGGGAAGAGATGGTAGATGAACTTGATGGGTACTTTGCATCAGTCTTCACTGTGGAAGTCACTAACAGTGTGCCAGAGATCCCTGAGTGTCAGGGAGCAGGAGTGAGTGCCATTGCTATTACAAAGGAAAACGTGGTAGGCAAACTCATGATCTTAAGGTGGATAAGTCACCTGAACCAGACGGACTACATCCCAAAGACCTGAGAGAGGTGGCGGAAGAGCTAACAGATGCATTGGTCATGACCTGCCATGAATCACGTGATTCTGGCATGGTCCCGGAGGGCAGGAAGATTGCAAACATCAATCCCCTCTTTGAGATGGGAGGAAGGGAAAAAAACACAAATTATAGTCCAGACGGCCTAACCTATCTGTTCTTCGAGGAGGTAGTAGGCAGGGTGGTCAAACGTGAAGCAGCGGATACCATTTACTTGGATTTTCAGAAGGCATCTGATAACGTGTCACACATGAGACTGCTTAACACATATATGTCAAACTCAAGGCCCGCGGGCCAAATCCGGCCCGCAGTGGAATTATCTTTGGCCCGCGAGATAATATCTAATTACTATTAAAGCTGGCCCCAGTAATCGAAGCGCCTATGGCGTATGATATGGCTAATGCTGAGTTCATTCAGGTACCAGGTTTTCAGGGTTTTTAGTGTTTATTCGGCAGTCTTGCTCGGCAGTCTTCTTCATAAGAGACGGAATTTGTAAAGTGAAGCACTTTGTAGTTATAGCAGAGACTGAGACACATGAGAGCAGGCTGAAAAAACGGAGGCAACGAAAGCTGCGTTCGCACGCGTCCGACTGATCTGGCCCGCATGAAGCTGCATTTTGTCTCAATCCGGCCCGTGACCTAAAATGAGTTTGACACCCCTGGGTAAAGGGGAAACTTCTTCACATTGCTTGGTGAGAGTGCAGAACAAGCTGACCTTGGACGTGGTAGATGTAGGTTTGATTTCAGCAATTATTTGAAATTCCGCTAAGTACAGAATGGAATTTGTATGTAGGTCTATGATGCAAGCAGTTGGGACGAGGTATAAATATCAGTTTGGCATGGACTAGATGGGCCAAAGGGCCTTTTCGTTTTGTTCCCCGTGATTCTTAATAATATTCTGATTTGTAATTTCCAGTCAGTGCTTTGCTGTAATGACGGAACCCAGAAATTTACAGAATCTGTGCAGAGGCTGTCCGGTGACGTAAGACACTGGATGATTTACCAGCAGAGGTGAGAACATATTCACAAGCGATAGGGTGTTTGGGGAGCATCTTGACAGAGTATCTCTCCTCATCAATTAGAAAGCTACGGTGAAGGGTCGATATGGGATGCTCGCTTCAAATGGAGATGTGTGAAAATTCCTGGAATTTCAGATCTTCTATTTAATGTTCCTTTGTGAGCAATGGGGTATCTATCTATTTGAGTGTACAATATTTGGGATCCACTGCCCCGAGTGTGTGAAGGGTGGTTGGCTGGGTATTTCTGAGGTGGAGATAGATAATTAATTAAGGGGAGTGAGGGGAACAGATGCAGGAGCTTAGACCATACACGGTTGTGTTGAACAATCATAGGGTCGTAAGATACAACGGGAGAGCCTCGACTCTGTTCTAAATGGAGGTCCCGCTATTTCATGGGCGTGTTCAGTCGGTCCAATTCCAGCACATTTTCCCTGAGATGAGTCCCTACGCTGCTCATGATAGTCCGTGTGGTTTAATCAAAGCCTGATAATGTCTCAATATTGTACCCTTACGAATAGTCTCCTCGTAAAGAATGGTAACAACACCTTCACATTAACTTTAAAGGTGAATGGCCAGAGTGGAGAGGAGAAGGAAAAGTTGTGATTTTTTCTTTTTAACTGGAAGGATAAATCGATATTCGTGCCTTCAGGTTGGAGCTAGGCAGGTGGAATATGATGCGTTTCTCTTTTCAACCCTGAGGCTGTCAAGTCGAGCAACTCTAGCCATTGCTATTCTGCCATCATCCCTGCCAGTGACCCCTTCCAATCAACTCTGGTGAGCTCTTCTCCCGTGCCTCCGTGGTTCCCCTCACTCCACTAATACTGATGCATCTTGTTGTACCTTTCCGCTCCCGAAGTGCAGAGGGATTTCAAGATTATTACGATCACTGCGGTCCACATGGTTCCTTTACCATAAGCTCCCTAATCAAATTTGGTTCATGATACAATGCCCAATTCAGAATTAACTTTTTCCCTAGTGGGCACAGTCACAGGTTGTTCTTAAAAAAAAAAATCTCATTGGTATTTTCCAAAATCCCTCTCTTGAGATCAAGCACCAACCTGATATTCGTAATGTACCTCCACCCATCCCGCTCATCGACTGTCTGTCCCACTCCCATCGGGGGGGGGGGGTGTAGATGACCAGCATTTCTCAACAGGACTACCAGCCTCTGGCACAGCTACTTTAGCCAAGTAGTAAGGCTAATAAATTATTCTACCCACTAACCCACCCTTTCACACCAAACACCTGTATCGTTTCCTGTCTGTTTTCTTATGTGCAGGCGTCCTGTGCTGAGTGTCAATTTATGGATATACAGTCCATCCGTGCACAGTATATAAGCTGCGGTTATATGTTTTTACTATTGTGTTTTTGTGTTGCATTGGAGCCGGAGTAATAATTATTTCGATCTCATTTACACTTGTCTGCTGGAAATGGAATTAAACAACCCTGAATCTTGAATAAACATTTCAGCCGTCACATTTCCGTCTCTCAGCGTTATTGCGGCAGAGCGCCACCAGGTGGCAGTGGAGTCCACAATTCGGGGAGGGGGGGGACCAGTTATTGTGGCACATCACCACCAGGTGGCAGTGTGGTCCACAATTCGGGGGGAGGGGGTTCCAGTTATTGTGGCATATAACCACCAGGTGGCAGTGTGGTCCACAAAAGAGAGTGTTTTACAGCAGTAAAGGGGGATGTAGGATGCTGGAAACCGTCTCTGTAAGTGGATGAAGTGTTCGACCTGCCCCTAACCATTCTCCTCATCACTAGTCAGGGTCCCAAACGGTCCTTGCACATGAGGTAACTCTTCAACATCGTGCCTCTTGGGGTCATCTACTGTTGGTTTCCAGTTTTCCAGGTGTGGCCTCCTCGAAATTAGTTAGACCCAGTGTCGTCTCTGCCTTCTGCACTCTGTCCCGATGAGATTCTGCAGATGTTGGAGATGCTTAGTAATACTCACAAAATGTTGGAGGAATTCAGGAGGTCAGGCAGCTTCTGTAGAGGCGGGGGGGGAGGGGGGATAAAGCAAAACAGAGATTTCCTGCCGAGACCCTTCATCGGGACTGGAAGTGGGGAGAAGCCGGAATAAGATGGTGCGGGGAGTGGAAAGAGTCCAAGCTGGTAGGTGATAGGTGAAGCCAGATAAGACTGAAGCTGAGTGGGTGGGGGAGGGGGGAGATGAAGGGAGACGCTGTGAAGTGGTAGGTGGAAAATGCAATGGGCTGAGAAGAAGGAATCTGATGGGATAGGAGAGCGGACAATGGGGGGGGGGGGGTGGGGGAAAGGAAGTCAAAGAGGAACCAGATGGAGACGATCCACAGTGGAGAAGAGAGAAGTGGGGAGACGGAATTGAGTGGACGGGTGTGTGGGTTGTTGAAAAAGGTGGAGGTAGATGTTAAAGATATCGACGTTCGTGCCATCGGGTTGTAAACGACCCGGATGTAATATGAGGTGTTGCTCCCCCAATCTGAGAGTGCACTCATCGAGTTAAACAATGAACTGGATGGAGAGAGGGTGGAGTAATATTTCCCTCCTGGGATCCCTGTTAAATCGATCCTCTCTCACCTTAAACTGGTTGCCGATCCCACAAACGTGGGGAAAAGGACAGCCCACATTCCCCATTTCTGCACACTCAAAGTTTGGAAGACCTGCACGAGTTCAGCCTCAATTCCCCGCACTTCACTGTCTGACCTCCCAACCTGCCCGGCCTCTCTCCAGAACTCAGTCCCCTGAGTACCAGCACCGTTCTCGTAAATCTCCTCTGCACTCAGTCCGGCTTGACGTCCTCTCTCCTGTCGCGGAACAGCCAGGCACAGAGACCCTAACAATACCCTCTGATCCCAGACTCGCGCAGTCCAGGGTGCATCACATTGATAGCCACGCTGTCAAGGCCTTCCAATCTTTAACAGGTTTCAGTGAGATCCCCTCTCTTTCTTCCAGACCAGCGAGCACAAATGTCAAAGCCGTCTAACGCTCCTCGTACATTAACCGTTTCGTTCCTGGAATCTTTCTCGTGAACCTCCTCTCCAACACGGGCGCGTCTTTTGATCTCAGATGACAGGTCAGAAGCAGCTCACGACACACCGAGAGCGATCTGACCATGTGTTATAAAGCTGCAGTATCACATCCTTGCTCTTAGAACCATGTAACAATGACAGCGCGGAGACAGGCCATCTCGGCCCTCCGAGTCCGCGCCGAACGTTACAGTTGTCACCCTTAATTAACTCAAATTCGCAAGCAAACCTTTAGGGGCTCCTGCTGAATGACTCCCAGGTACGTATGCACCTCTGATTTTAGAATTTTCTCCCATTTATTTTTTATCTACGCCCTTATTCCTTTTTTACCAATTTGTGGTGACGGTACACAAGCATACACTGTATTTCATCTGCTGCTCCATTCCCCCGTTCTCCAAACCTATCGAGGTCCTTCCGCTTTGCTCTGAACTACCTGTCCCGTACCTGTCTCTGTATCGACTGCAAAGTTCGTCACCAAGGTGTCAATTCCGTCATCCGTATCATTCGGATTTAACATGAACAGCTGCCGTCTCAGCGCTGACCCCTGCGGAACACCACCGGTTACCGACAGCAGAACAGAATTGCCCACATTATTCTGACTCTTTCTCCCTTGTCAGCCAGACAGTCTTCGATCCAGACAAGAGTCTTTCCTGTAATTCCATGAGCTGTGACCTTGTTAAGAAGCGTAATGTGCAGCAGCTGATATACATAGAAAACCTGCGACAAAATACAGGCCCTTCGGCCCACGAAGCTGTGCTGAACATGTCCTTACCCTAGAACTGCCTAGGCCTACCCATAGTCCTCTCTTTTTCTAAGCTCCATGTACCTATCCAGCAGACTCTTAAAAGACCCAATCGTATCCACCTCCACCACTGCCGCCGGCAGCCCATTCCACACACTCACCAGTCTCTGAGTAAAAGATGTACCCCTGACATCTCCTCTGTACCTACTCCCCAGCACCTTAAAACTGTGTTCTCTCGTGTTAGCCATTTTAGCCCTGGGGAAAAAGCCTCTCTCTGTCCATTCGATCAATGCCTCTCATTATCTTATACACCTCTGTCCGGTCACCTCTCATCCTCCGTCGCTCCGAGGAAAAAAGGCAAAGTTCACTCAACCTATTCCCCTAAGGCATGCTCCCCAATCCGGGCAACACCCTTGTAAATCTCCTCTGCACCCTTTCTCTGGTTTCCAAATCCTTCCTGTAGTGAGGTGACCAGAATTTAGAGAATTACTCCAAGTGGGGTCTGACCAGGGTTATATATAGCTGCATCATTACCTCTCGGCTCTTAAACTCAATCCCACAAAGGCCAATGCACCGTATGCCTTCTTAACCACAGAGTCAACCTGCATAGCAGCTTTGAGCGTCCTATGGACTCGGACCCCAAGATCCCTCTGATGCTCCACACTGCCAAGAGTCTTACCATTAATACTATATTTTGCCATCATATTTGACCTACCAAAATGAACCACCTCACACTCATCTGGGCTGAACTCCATCTGGCACTTCTCAGCCCAGTTTGGCATCCTATCAATAACCCACTGTAACCTCTGACAGCCCTCCGCACTATCCACAAAACTTCCAACCTCAGTGTCATCGGCAAATTTACTAACCCATCCCTCCACTTCCTCATCCAGGTCATTTATAAAAATCACAAACAGTAGGGGTCCCAGAACAGATCGAGGCACTCCACTGGTCACCGACCTCCATGTAGAATATGACCCGTCTACAACCACTCTTTGCCTGCTGTGGGCAAGCCAGCTCTGGAAGCAATGGATTGCATGCCTTCTTACTCTCTCAATAAGCCTTGAATGGGGTAAAATCCAAGCAAACAACATCCACTGGCTCTGCTTTGTCTATCCTGCCTGTTATTTCCTCAAAGTATTCTGAGCGAATTGTCATACAAGATTTCTTCTAAAGGAATCCTGCTGACTGGCCTACTTCATCATGCGTCCCCAATTACAGTACTCAAAAAACTCACCCTTAATACACTCTAACATCTTCCTGACCACTGAGGTCAGACTAACTGCCCTATAATTCCCTTACCTCTGCCTCCTTAAAGACTGGAGTGACATTTGCAACTTTCTAGTCGGCCAGAACCGTTCCAAAAATCTAGTGATTCGGAGAACTGCTATCTTAGATTGGGTGTTGTGTAATTACTCAGAACTTATTTGGGAGGTTAATACAAAGGAACCGTTAGAACGCAGTGATCATAATATGATTGAATTCCTACTGCAGACTGTGAGGGAGAAGCACAGGCCATATGCGTAGCAGCGCAATGGAGTCAAGGGAGTTACGGAGGCGTGACAGGTGATTCCACAGGTGGATTGTAGAAGGATGCTGATGGGGATGACACCAGAGTAGAAGTAGCTGAGGTTTCTGAGAATAGTTGATAATGTACACCATAGATATGTCCTGCAGAAGTAGCTGAGGTTTCTGAGAATAGTTGGTAATGTACACCATAGATATGTCCTGCAGAAGTAGCTGAGGTTTCTGAGAATAGTTGGTAATGTACACCATAGATATGTCCTGCAGAAGTAGCTGAGGTTTCTGAGAATAGTTGGTAATGTACACCATAGATATGTCCTGCAGAAGTAGCTGAGGTTTCTGAGAATAGTTGATAATGTACACCATAGATATGTCCTGCAGAAGTAGCTGAGGTTTCTGAGAATAGTTGATAATGTACACCATAGATATGTCCTGCAGAAGTAGCTGAGGTTTCTGAGAATAGTTGGTAATGTACACCATAGACATGTCCTGCAGAAGTAGCTGAGGTTTCTGAGAATAGTTGATAATGTACACCATAGATATGTCCTGCAGAAGTAGCTGAGGTTTCTGAGAATAGTTGGTAATGTACACCATAGATATGTCCTGCAGAAGTAGCTGAGGTTTCTGAGAATAGTTGGTAATGTACACCATAGATATGTCCTGCAGAAGTAGCTGAGGTTTCTGAGAATAGTTGGTAATGTACACCATAGATATGTCCTGCAGAAGTAGCTGAGGTTTCTGAGAATAGTTGGTAATGTACACCATAGATATGTCCTGCAGAAGTAGCTGAGGTTTCTGAGAATGGTTGGTAATGTACACCATAGATATGTCCTGCAGAAGTAGCTGAGGTTTCTGAGAATAGTTGATAATGTACACCATAGATATGTCCTGCAGAAGTAGCTGAGGTTTCTGAGAATAGTTGGTAATGTACACCATAGACATGTCCTGCAGAAGTAGCTGAGGTTTCTGAGAATAGTTGATAATGTACACCATAGATATGTCCTGCAGAAGTAGCTGAGGTTTCTGAGAATAGTTGGTAATGTACACCATAGATATGTCCTGCAGAAGTAGCTGAGGTTTCTGAGAATAGTTGGTAATGTACACCATAGATATGTCCTGCAGAAGTAGCTGAGGTTTCTGAGAATAGTTGGTAATGTACACCATAGATATGTCCTGCAGATGTAGCTGATGTTTCTGAGAATAGTTGATAATGTACACCATAGATATGTCCTGCAGAATTAGCTGAGGTTTCTGAGAATAGTTGGTAATGTACACCATAGATATGTCCTGCAGAAGTAGCTGAGGTTTCTGAGAATAGTTGGTAATATACACCATAGATATGTCCTGCAGAAGTGGTTCTCAAACAGAAGGGCTAAGCTACCGTGGCTGACAATGTCAGTTAAGGACTGTATGAAAATCCAGGTAATTGCGTATAAGGTAGCAAAAGTGAGTAGGAAGTTAGATAATTGGGAGGCTTTTAAAATCCAGCGACAGACAACTAAAAAAAAGCTATATGAAGGGGAAAGGTGAAATATGAGAGCAAACTAGACAATAATATACACCATTATAACAAATGCTGAAGTGAGGTGAGAGTTGAGATTGGACCACTGGAAAATGATGCTCATGGGGTAGAAATGGGGAAGAGATGGTAGATGAACTTGATGGGTACTTTGCATCAGTCTTCACTGTGGAAGTCACTAACAGTGTGCCAGAGATCCCTGAGTGTCAGGGAGCAGGAGTGAGTGCCATTGCTATTACAAAGGAAAACGTGGTAGGCAAACTCATGATCTTAAGGTGGATAAGTCACCTGAACCAGACGGACTACATCCCAAAGACCTGAGAGAGGTGGCGGAAGAGCTAACAGATGCATTGGTCATGACCTGCCATGAATCACGTGATTCTGGCATGGTCCCGGAGGGCAGGAAGATTGCAAACATCAATCCCCTCTTTGAGATGGGAGGAAGGGAAAAAAACACAAATTATAGTCCAGACGGCCTAACCTATCTGTTCTTCGAGGAGGTAGTAGGCAGGGTGGTCAAACGTGAAGCAGCGGATACCATTTACTTGGATTTTCAGAAGGCATCTGATAACGTGTCACACATGAGACTGCTTAACACATATATGTCAAACTCAAGGCCCACGGGCCAAATCCGGCCCGCAGTGGAATTATCTTTGGCCCGCGAGATAATATCTAATTACTATTAAAGCTGGCCCCAGTAATCGAAGCGCCTATGGCGTATGATATGGCTAATGCTGAGTTCATTCAGGTACCAGGTTTTCAGGGTTTTTAGTGTTTATTCGGCAGTCTTGCTCGGCAGTCTTCTTCATAAGAGACGGAATTTGTAAAGTGAAACACTTTGTAGTTATAGCAGATACTGAGACACATGAGAGCAGGCTGAAAAAACGGAGGCAACGAAAGCTGCGTTCGCTCGCGTCCGACTGATCCGGCCCGCATGAAGCTGCATTTTGTCTCAATCCGGCCCGTGACCTACAATGAGTTTGACACCCCTGGGTTAAGGGGAAACTTCTTCACATTGCTTGGTGAGAGTGCAGAACAAGCTGACCTTGGAAGCGGTAGATGTAGGTTTGATTTCAGCAATTATTTGAAATTCCGCTAAGTACAGAATGGAATTTGTATGGAGGTCTATGATGCAAACAGTTGGGACGAGGTATCAATATCAGTTTGGCATGGACTAGATGGGCCAAAGGGCCTGTTCGTTTTGTTCTCCGTGATTCTTAATAATATTCTGATTTGTAATTTCCACAGTCAGTGCTTTGCTGTAATGACTGAACCCAGAAATTTACAGAATCTGTGCAGAGGCTGTCCGGTGACGTAAGACACTGGATGATTTACCAGCAAAGGTGAGAACATATTCACAAGCGATAGGGTGTTTGGGGAGCATCTTGACAGAGTATCTCTCCTCATCAATTAGAAAGCTACGGCGAAGGGTCGATATGGGATGCTCGTTTCAAATGGAGATGTGTGAAAATTCCTGGAATTTCAGATCTTCTATTTAATTTTGCTTTGTGAGCGATGGGGTATCTATCTATTTGAGTGTACAATATTTGGGATGCACTGCCCCGAGTGTGTGAAGGGTGGTTGGCTGGGTATTTCTGAGGTGGAGATAGATAATTAATTAAGGGGTGTGAGGGGAACGGATGCAGGAGCTGAGACCATACACGGTTGTGTTGAACAATCATAAGGTCGTAAGACACAACGGGAGAGCCTCGACTCTGTTCTAAATGGAGGTCCCGCTATTTCATGGGCGTGTTCAGTCGGTCCAATTCCAGCACATTTTCCCTGAGATGAGTCCCTACGCTGCTCATGATAGTCCGTGTGGTTTAATCAAAGCCTGATAATGTCTCAATATTGTACCCTTACGAATAGTCTCCTCGTAAAGAATGGTAACTGCACCTTCACATTAACTTTAAAGGTGAATGGCCAGAGTGGAGAGGCGAAGGAAAAGTTGTGATTTTTTCTTTTACTGGAAGGATGAATCGCTATTCGTGCCTTCAGGTTGGAGCTAGGCAGGTGGTATACGATGTGTTTCTCTTTTCAACCCTGAGGCTGTCAAGTGGAGCAACTCCAGCCATTGCTATTCTGCCATCATCCCTGCCAGTGTCCCCTTCCAATCAACTCTGGTGAGCTCTTCTCCCGTGCCTCCGTAGTTCCCCTCACTCCACTAATAATGATGCATCTTGTTGTACCTTTCCGCTCCCGAAGTGCAGAGGGATTTCAAGATTATTACGATCGCTGCGGTCCACATGGTTCCTTTACCATAAGCTTTCTCATCAAATTTGGTTCATGATACAATGCCCAATCCAGAATTACCTTTTCCCTAATGGGCACAGTTACAAGTTGTTCTTAAAAAAAAAATCTCATTGGTGTTTTCCAAATTCCCTCTCTTGAGATCAAGCACCAACCTGATATTCATAATGTATCACCACCCATCCCGCGCATCGACTGTCTGTCCCACTCCCATCGGGGGGGTGGGGGTGTGTGTAGATGACCAGCATTCTCACCAGGACAACCAGCCTCTGGCACAGCTACTTTAGCCAAGTAGTAAGGCTAATAAATAATTCTACCCACTAACCCACCCTTCCACACCAAACACCTGTATCGTCTCCTGTCTGTTTTCTTATGTGCAGGCGTCCTGTGCTGAGTGTCAATTTATGGATATACAATCCATCCGTGCACAGTATATAAGCTGCGGATATATGTTTTTACTATTGTGTTTTCGTGTTGCATTGGAGCAGGAGTAATAATTATTTCGATCTCATTTACACTTGTCTGCTGGAAATGGAATTAAACAACCCTGAATCGTGAATAAACATTTCAACAGGCTGCATCGTCACATTTCCGTCTCTCAGCGTTATTGCGGCAGATCGCCACCAGGTGGCAGTGGAGTCCACAATTCAGGGGGTTCCAGTTATTGTGGCAAATCACCACCAGGTGGCAGTGTGGTCCACAATTCAGGGGGTTCCAGTTATTGTGGCAAATCACCACCAGGTGGCAGTGTGGTCCACAATTCAGGGGGTTCCAGTTATTGTGGCAAATCACCACCAGGTGGCAGTGTGGTCCACAAAAGAGAGTTTTACAGCAGTAAAGATGGATGTAGAATGCTGGAAATCGTCTCTGTAAGTGGATAAAGTGTTAGACTTACCCCCAACCATTCTCCTCATCACTAGTCAGGGTCCCAAACGGTCCTTGCACATGAGGTAACTCTTCAACATCGTGCCTGTTGGGGTCATCTCCTGTTGGTTTCCAGTTTTCCAGGTGTGGCCTCCTCGAAATTAGTGAGACCCAGTGTCGTCTCTGCCTTCTGCACTCTGTCCCGATGAGATTCTGCAGATGTTGGAGATGCTTAGTAATACTCACAAAATGTTGGAGGAAGTCAGGAGGTCAGGTAGCTTCTGTAGAGGCGGGGGGGGGGGGTGGGTGGATAAAGCAAAACAGAGATTTCCTGCCGGGACCCTTCATCGGGACTGGAAGTGGAGAGAAGCCGGAATAAGATGGTGCGGGGAGTGGAAAGAGTCCAAGCTGGTAGGTGATAGGTGAAGCCAGATAAGACTGAAGCTGAGTGGGTGGGGGAGGGGGGAGATGAAGGGAGACGCTGTGAGGTGGTAGGTGGAAAATGCAATGGGCTGAGAAGAAGGAATCTGATGGGATAGGAGAGCGGACAATGGGGGGGGGGAGAAAGGAAGTAAAAGAGAAACCAGAGGGAGACGATCCACAGTGGAGAAGAGAGAAGTGGGGAGACTGAATGGAGGGGACGGGTGTGTGGGTTGTTGAAAAAGGTGGAGGTATATGTTAAAGATATCGACGTTCATGCCATTAGGTTGTAAACGACCCGGATGTAATATGGGGTGTTGCTCCCCCAATCTGAGAGTGCACTCATCGAGTTAAACAGTGAACTGGATGGAGAGAGTGGAGTAATAATTTCCCCCTGGGATCCCTGTTAAATCGATCCTCTCTCACCTTAAACTGGTTGCCGATCCCACAAACGTGGGGAAAAGGACAGCGCACATTCCCCATTTCTGCACACTCAAAGTTTGGAAGACCTGCACGAGTTCAGCCTCAATCCCCCGCACTTCACTGTCTGACCTCCCGGCCTGCCCGGCCTCTCTCCAGAACTCAGTCCCCTGAGTACCAGCACCGTTCTCGTAAATCTCCTCTGCACTCACTCCGGCGTGACGTCCTCTCTCCTGTCGCAGAACAGCCAGGCACAGAGACCCTAACAATACCCTCTGATCCCAGACTCGCGCAGTCCAGGGTGCATCACATTGATAGCCACGCTGTCAAGGCCTTCCAATCTTTAACAGATTTCAGTGAGATCCCCTCTCTTTCTTCCAGACCAGCGAGCACAAAAGTCAAAGCCGTCTAACGCTCCTCGTACATTATCCCTTTCGTTCCTGGAATCTTTCCCGTGAACCTCCTCTGGACCCTCTCCAACACGGGCGCGTCTTTTCATCTCAGATGACAGGTCAGAAGCTGCTCACGACACACCGGGAGCGATCTGACCATGTGTTATAAAGCTGCAGTATCACATCCTGGCTCTTAGAACCATGTAACAATGACAGCGCGGAGACAGGCCATCTCGGCCCTCCGAGTCCGTGCCGAACGTTACAGTTGTCACCCTTCATTAACTCAAATTCGCAAGCAAACCTTTAGGGGCTCCTGCTGAATGACTCCCAGGTACGTATGCACCTCTGATTTTAGAATTTTCTCCCATTTATTTTTTATCTACGCCCTTATTCCTTCTACCAATTTGTGGTGACGGTACACAAGCATGCACTGTATTTCATCTGCTACTCCGTTCCCCTGTTCTCCAAACCTATCGAGGTCCTTCTGCAGACTCCCGCTTTGCTCTGAACTACCTGTCCCGTACCTGTCTCTGTATCGACTGCAAAGTTCGTCACCAAGGTATCAATTCCGTCATCCGTACCATTGGGATTTAACATGAACAGCTGCCGTCTCAGCGCTGACCCCTGCGGAACACCACCGGTTACCGACAGCAGAACAGAATTGCCCACATTATTCTGACTCTTTCTCCCTTGTCAGTCAGACAGTCTTCGATCCAGACAAGAGTCTTTCCTGTAATTCCGTGAGCTGTGACCTTGTTAAGAAGCATAATGTGCAGCAGCTGATATACATAGATAACCTGCGACAAAATACAGGCCCTTCGGCCCACGAAGCTGTGCTGAACATGTCCTTACCCTAGAACTGCCTATGCTTACCCATAGTCCTCTCTTTTTCTAAGCTCCATGTACCTATGCAGGAGACTCTTAAAAGCCCCTATCGTGTCCGCCTCCACCACTGCCGCCGGCAGCCCATTCCACACACTCACCACTCTCTGCGTAAAAAACGTACCCCTGACATCTCCTCTGTACCTACTCTCCAGCACCTTAAAACTGTGCCCTCTGGTGTTAGCCATTTTAGCCCCGGGGAAAAAGCCTCTCTCTGTCCATTCGATCAATGCCTCTCATAATCTTATTAACCTCTGTCCGGTCACCTCTCATCCTCCGTCGCTCCGAGGAAAAAAGGCCGAGTTCACTCAACCTATTCCCCTAAGGCATGCTCCCCAATCCAGGCAACATCCTTGTATATCCTCTCTGCACCCTTTCTATGGTTTCCAAATCCTTCCTGTAGTGAGGTGACCAGAATTTAGAAAATTACTCCGTGTGGTCTGACCAGGGTCATATATAGCTGCATCATTACCTCTCAGCTCTTAAACTCAATCCCACAAAGGCCAAAGCATTGTATGCCTTCTTAACCACAGAGTCAACCTGCATAGCAGCTTTGAGTGCCCTATAGACCTAGACCCCAAGATCCCTCTGATGCTCCACACCGCCAAGAATCTTACCATGAATACTATATTTTGCCATCATATTTGACCTAACAAAATGAACCACCTCACACTCATCTGGGCTGAACTCCTTCTGCCACTTCTCAGCCCAGTTTTGCATCCTATCAATGTCCCGCTGTAACCTCTGACAGCCCTCCGCACTATCCACAAAACTTCCAACCTCAGTGTCATCGGCAAATTTACTGACCCATCCCTCCACTTCCTCATCCAGGTCATTTATAAAAATCACAAAGAGTAGGGGTCCCAGAACAGATCCCTGAGGCACACCACTGGTCACAGACCTCCATGCAGAATATGACCCGTCTAAAACCACTCTTTGCCTTCTGTGGGCAAGCCAGCTCTGGAAGCAATGGATTGCATGCCTTCTTACTCTCTCAATAAGCCTTGAATGGGGTAAAATCCAAGAAAACAACATCCTCTGGCTCTGCTTTGTCTATCCAGCCTGTTATTTCCTCAAAGTATTCTGAGCGAATTGTCATACAAGATCTCTTCTTAAGGAATCCTGCTGACTGGCCTACTTCAGCATGCGTTCCCCCATTACAGTACTCAAAAAACTCACCCTTA
The DNA here is from genome assembly GCF_048418815.1 of Hemitrygon akajei. NCBI lineage: Eukaryota > Metazoa > Chordata > Chondrichthyes > Myliobatiformes > Dasyatidae > Hemitrygon > Hemitrygon akajei. Next base: position 5,961,187 of record NW_027331944.1, on the reverse strand, counting down.
ATACACTCTAACATCTTCCTGGCCACTGAGGTCAGACTAACTGCCCTATAATTCCCTTACTTCTGCCTCCTTAAAGACTGGAGTGACATTTGCAACTTTCTAGTCAGCCAGAAACGTTCCAAAAATCTAGTGATTCGGAGAACTGCTATCTTAGATTGGGTGTTGTGTAATTACTCAGAACTTATCTGGGAGGTTAATACAAAGGAACCGTTAGAACGCAGTGATCATATTATGATTGGATTTTTGCTGCAGACTGTGAGGGAGAAGCACAGGCCATATGCGTAGTATCGCAATGGAGTCAAGGGAGTTACAGAGGCGTGACAGGTGATTCCACAGGTGGATTGTAGAAGGATGCTGATGGGGATGACACCAGAGCAGAAGTAGCTGAGGTTTCTGAGAATAGTTGGTAATGTACAACATAGATATGTCCTGCAGAAGTAGCTGAGGTTTCTGGGAATAGTTGATAATGTACACCATAGATATGTCCTGCAGAAGTAGCTGAGGTTTTTACTGAGTTAAGTATTGTATGTAATTAGTTTTGCTACAACAAGTGTATGGGACATTGGAAAAAAAGTTGAATTTCCCCATGGGGATGAATAAAGTATCTATCTATCTATCTATCTATCTATCTATCTATCTATCTATCTATCTATCTATCTATCTATCTATCTATCTATCTATCTATCTATCTATCTATCTATCTATCTATCTATCTATCTATCTATCTATCTATCTATCTATCTATCTATCTATCTATCTATCTATCATAATTCCGTGTCTAATGTACACCATAGATATGTCCTGCAGAAGTGGTTCTCAAACAGAAGGGCGAAGCTACCGTGGCTGACAATGTCAGTTAAGGACTGTATGAAAATCCAGGTCATTGCATATAAGGTAGCAAAAGTGAGTAGGAAGTTAGATAATTGGGAGGCTTTTAAAATCCAGCGACAGACAACTAAAAAAAAGCTATATGGAGGGGAAAGGTGAAATATGAGAGCAAACTAGACAATAATATACACCATTATAACAAATGCTAAAGTGAGGTGAGAGTTGAGATTGGACCACTGGAAAATGATGCTCATGGGGTAGAAATGGGGAAGAGGTGGTAGATGAACTCCATAGGTACTTTACTTCCGCCTTCTCTGTGGAAGACACTAACAGTGCGCCAGAGGTCCCTGAGTGTCAGGGAGCAGGAGTGAGTGCTATTGCTATTACAAAGGAAAACGTGGTAGGCAAACTCATGATCTTAAGGTGGATAAGTCACCTGAACCAGACGGACTACATCCCAAAGACCTGGGAGAGATGGCTGAAGAGCTGACAGATGCATTGGTCATGACCTGCCATGAATCACGTGATTCTGGCATGGTCCCGGAGGGCAGGAAGATTGCAAACATCAATCCCCTCTTTGAGAAGGGAGGAAGGGAAAAGAACACAAATTATAGTCCAGACAGCCTAACCTATCTGTTCTTCGAGGAGGTAGTAGGCAGGGTGGTCAAACGAGAAGGAGCGGATATCATTCACTTGGATTTTCAGAAGGCATCTGATAAGGTGTCACACATGAGACTGCTTAACACATATATGTCAAACTCAAGGCCCGCGGGCCAAATCCGGCCCGCGGTGGAATTATCTTTGGCCCGCGAGATAATATCTAATTACTATTAAAGCTGGCCCCAGTAATCGAAGCTCCTATGGCGTATGATATGGCTAATGCTGAGTTTATTCAGGTACCAGGTTTTCAGGGTTTTTAGTGTTTATTCGGCAGTCTTGCTCGGCAGTCTTCTTCATAAGAGACGGAAATTGTAAAGTGAAACACTTTGTAGTTATAGCAGAGACTGAGACACATGAGAGCAGGCTGAGAAAACGGAGGCAACGAAAGCTGCGTTCGCACGCGTCCGACTGATCCGGCCCGCATGAAGCTGCATTTTGTCTCAATCCGGCCCGTGACCGAAAATGAGTTTGACACACCTGTCCGTTAATGGGAAACTTCTTCACATTGCTTGGTGAGAGTGCAGAACAAGCTGACCTTGGACGTGGTAGATGTAGGTTTGATTTCAGCAATTATTTGAAATTCCGCTAAGTACAGGATGGAATTTGTATGGAGGTCTATGATGCAAACAGTTGGGACGAGGTATCAATATCAGTTCGGCATGGACTAGATGGGCCAAAGGGCCTGTTCGTTTTGTTCTCCGTGATTCTGAATAATATTCTGATTTGTAATTTCCACAGTCAGTGCTTTGCTGTAATGACTGAACCCAGAAATTTACAGAATCTGTGCAGAGGCTGTCCGGTGACATAAGACACTGGATGATTTACCAGCAGAGGTGAGAACATATTCACAAGCGATAGGGTGTTTGGGGAGCATCTTGACAGAGTATCTTTCCTCATCAATTAGAAAGCTACGGTGAAGGGTCGATATGGGATGCTCGTTTCAAATGGAGATGTGTGAAAATTCCTGGAATTTCAGATCTTCTATTTAATTTTGCTTGGTGAGCGATGGGGTATTGTTAGGGGTAATGTTAGGGTTAATTCGAGACTGCCATTACAGGTCAGGAGTGGCTCACGTAATGCGAGGGAGGGGGGAAGCGAAACTGGGGACTCTGCTACACCGAAACTACTAGTGTCACGCGATTCAGTAAACAAAAGAAACAGGTCACTCTTGCGTGTATGACATCGGGCCAATAAGATGGACAGAAGTGCCCTATGTTACCTAATATGTAGCGGGGGGTTGTGCTGGGGGGAAAAGGGATATAAATAAGAGCAGATTGTAAGGGGAAGTCAGAACGCGCCTTCTCCAGCGACTCCGTCGATTCGCTGTGCCAGTTACGGATTCTGCAATAAACCCAAGTTTTGTAATATTCCGGTGTTGGTTGTCTCTCTTCCTAAACGAACACAGGGCAGAATTTTAAGCCCAACATTTGGTGACCCCGACGTGGGGAGGGAGAGACAACACAGGCTGGCGGGTCCGACAGCAGACAACTTGCGGCCGCAAGCTCGACTAAGGTCAGGAAGTGCCTGTTATATCGAAGACTTCCACTAGATAGTTAAATCACTGATTTAGATCTTGTCTGCTGATGGATCCTCACCAACCCCAAATTACCCTGGGAGAGATCATTCCCGGTGCAGAATCGTGACTGGTAAGTACTAACTCTTATCTGTTTTAGGAAGATCCTCCGCCCGTGGAAAAGTCTTCTGAGTGAGGGTACCCGCCGCCCACGAAGGGCATAAAAGTCTCAGGAGTGAGGAGGAGAAGAGAACAGTGTCGCGGTACACCGTAGTACACAGGGATACTGACGGCGCCTACCTTAGACTGGTTGTTAAGAGGAGAAATCTCCCACGCGAAGGTCAGGTTTTGAAAGGCGACCGTCCCACATTTGATCCTCTCTGTGTACTAGGGAGCCATGGAGCACTTCAATTTCGAGTTACCAAAACTCAGACATTTGTGTGTTGAGTAACAGAGTATATGAGAGTTTTTAGAAATATGGTAAAATTGATAACTGTGCGAGTTCAATAATCTAACAGTGAGCAGCCGCAGGGGTCGGACACCATCAAGGTAGGAGTGGAAGTGTTCCTCCGAGGCCCGGGGAAGCTCACCTGGAACGGAAAAAGGTGGCATGGTCCATACCCTGTCACCGAGCTCTCCAACAGGGCATTAAAAGGTAAGAAGGGAGGGGGACAATAACTGGCATCATTTTCTACTGGCTAAATAAGACCTCTGGCAAGTGGGGAGCGTTTCTGGGACAGTCGGCTCTAGGACTGTCTATTTCAATTGCTATCTTTATTACGTGTGGTTGTTGTTGCGGGACTATAGATCGAGCCTTGATCGGAAAGGATGGACCTCCACCGGCGTACCAGGCACCCTTGTTCCCGGTGGAAGGGGAGGACGCGACCCTCCCGGAAAGCGGACGCGCTATGGGAGGACACGGACTGAAATGGACTATGGCAAGGGGTGGGGGGGATTGTGAATTTGTTCTTGAATAAGTTTTCTGAAATGTTGCATGCTACTTGTAAAAATTGCGGATGTTTAGGGAACCCCTACCCATATTTTGTGACCCTAGGTCGGACAAATCAGGATAAGCAAATAGGGAGGACACGCCAAAGAGTGCCGGGGGACGCTCACCTCCCTGCCTGATCCCGGCAGCCGCGGAAAAGCTTGTAAGGGATGTGGCCTCTGGGAGGCCAACGGAGGGAGTGTTAGGGGTAATGTTAGGGTTAATTCGAGACTGCCATTACAGGTCAGGAGTGGCTCACGTAATGCGAGGGAGGGGGGAAGCGAAACTGGGGACTCCGCTACACCGAAACTACTAGTGTCACGCGATTCAGTAAACAAAAGAAACAGGTAACTCGTGGGTGTATGGCGTCGGGCCAATAAGATCGACACAAGTGCCCGATATTACCTAATATGTAGCAGGGGGCTGTGCTGGGGGGAAAAGGGATATAAATAAGAGCAGATTGTAAGGGGAGGTCGGAACGCGCCTTCTCCAGCGACTCCGTCGATTCGCTGTGCCAATTACGGATTCTGCAATAAACCCAAGTTTTGTAATATTCCGGTGTTGGTTGTCTCTCTTCCTAAACGAACACAGGGCAGAATTTCAAGCCCAACATTATCTATCTATTTGAGTGTACAATATTTGGGATCCACTGCCCCGAGTGTGTGAAGGGTGGTTGGCTGGGTATTTCTGAGGTGGAGATAGATAATTAATTAAGGGGAGTGAGGGGAACGGATGCAGGAGCTGAGACCATACACGGTTGTGTTGAACAATCATAAGGTCGCAAGACACAACGGGAGAGCCTCGACTCTGTTCTAAATGGAGGTCCCGCTATTTCATGGGCGTGTTCAGTCGGTCCAATTCCAGCACATTTTCCCTGAGATGAGTCCCTACGCTGCTCATGATAGTCCGTGTGGTTTAATCAAAGCCTGATAATGTCTCAATATTGTACCCTTACGAATAGTCTCCTCGTAAAGAATGGTAACAACACCTTCACATTAACTTTAAAGGTGAATGGCCAGAGTGGAGAGGAGAAGGAAAAGTTGTGATTTTTTCTTTTACTGGAAGGATAAATCGATATTCGTGCCTTCAGGTTGGAGCTAGGCAGGTGGAATACGATGTGTTTCTCTTTTCAACCCTGAGGCTGTCAAGTCGAGCAACTCCAGCCATTGCTATTCTGCCATCATCCCTGCCAGTGTCCCCTTCCAATCAACTCTGGTGAGCTATTCTCCCGTGCCTCCGTAGTTCCCCTCACTCCACTAATAATGATGCATCTTGTTGTACCTTTCCTCCCTCAATGATCATAATGATTTCAAGATTATTATGATCGCTGCGGTCCGCATGGTTACTTTACCATAAGCTCCCTAATCAAATTTGGTTCATGATACAATGCCCAATCCAGAATTAACTTTTCCCTAGTGGGCACAGTCACAGGTTGTTCTTAAAAAAAAAAAATCTCATTGGTATTTTACAAATTCCCTGTCTTGAGATCAAGCACCAACCTGATATTCGTAATGTACCTCCACCCATCCCGCTCATCGACTGTCTGTCCCACTCCCATTCGGGGTGGGGGGGGGGGGGTGGTAGATGACCAGCATTCTCACCAGGACTACCAGCCTCTGGCACAGCTACTTTAGCCAAGTAGTAAGGCTAATAAATAATTCTACCCACTAACCCACCCTTCCACACCAAACACCTGTATCGTCTCCTGTCTTTTTTCTTATGTGCAGGCATCCTGTGCTGAGTGTCAATTTATGGATATACAATCCATCCGTGCACAGTATATAAGCTGCGGATATATGTTTTTACTATTGTGTTTTTGTGTTGCATTGGAGCCGGAGTAATAATTATTTCGATGTCATTTACACTTGTCTGCTGGAAATGGAATTAAACAACCCTGAATCTTGAATAAACATTTCAGCAGGCTGCATCGCCACATTTCCGTCTCTCAGCGTTATTGCGGCAGAGCGCCACCAGGTGGCAGTGTGGTCCACAATTCGGGGGGGTCCAGTTATTGCGGCAAATCACCACCAGGTGGCAGTGTGGTCCACAAAAGAGAGAGTTTTACAGCATTAAAGAGGGATGTAGGATGCTGGAAACCGTCTCTGTAAGTGGATAAAGTGTTAGACTCCTCATCACTAGTCAGGGTCCCAAACGGTCCTTGCAAATGAGGTAACTCTTCAACATCGTGCCTGTTGGGGTCATCTACTGTTGGTTTCCAGTTTTCCAGGTGTGGCCTCCTCGAAATTAGTGAGACCCAGTGTCGTCTCTGCCTTCTGCACTCTGTCCCGATGAGATCCTGCAGATGTTGGAGATGCTTAGTAATACTCACAAAATGTTGGAGGAAGTCAGGAGATCAGGTAGCTTCTGTAGAGGTGGGGGGTGGGGGATAAAGCAAAACAGAGATTTCCTGCCGGGACCCTTCATCGGGACTGGAAGTAGAGAGAAGCCGGAATAAGATGGTGCGGGGAGTGGAAAGAGTCCAAGCTGGTAGGTGATAGGTGAAGCCAGATAAGACTGAAGCTGAGTGGGTGGGGGAGGGGGGAGATGAAGGGAGACGCTGTGAGGTGGTAGGTGGAAAATGCAATGAGCTGAGAAGAAGGAATCTGATGGGATAGGAGAGCGGACAATGGGGGGTGGGGTGGAAAGGAAGTAAAAGAGGAACCAGAGGGAGACGATCCACAGTGGAGAAGAGAGAAGTGGGGAGACTGAATGGAGGGGACGGGTGTGTGGGTTGTTGAAAAAGGTGGAGGTATATGTTGAAGATATCGACGTTCGTGCCATCGGGTTGTAAACGACCCGGATGTAATATGAGGTGTTGCTCCCCCAATCTGAGAGTGCACTCATCGAGTTAAACAGTGAACTGGATGGAGTGGGTGGAGTAATAATTTCCCCCTGGGATCCCTGTTAAATCGATCCTCTCTCACCTTAAACTGGTTGCCGATCCCACAAACGTGGGGAAAAGGACTGCGCACATTCCCCATTTCTGCACACTCAAAGTTTGGAAGACCTGCACAAGTTCAGCCTGAATCCCCCGCACTTCACTGTCTGACCTCCCAACCTGCCCGGCCTCTCTCCAGAACTCAGTCCCCTGAGTACCAGCACCGTTCTCGTAAATCTCCTCTGCACTCACTCCGGCTTGACGTCCTCTCTCCTGTCGCGGAACAGCCAGGCACAGAGACCCTAACAATACCCTCTGATCCCAGACTCGCGCAGTCCAGGGTGCATCACATTGATAGCCACGCTGTCAAGGCCTTCCAATCTTTAACAGATTTCAGTGAGATCCCCTCTCTTTCTTCCAGACCAGCGAGCACAAAAGTCAAAGCCGTCTAACGCTCCTCGTACATTAACCCTGTCGTTCCTGGAATCTTTCCCGTGAACCTCCTCTGGACCCTCTCCAACACGGGCGCGTCTTTTGATCTATGATGACAGGTCAGAAGCTGCTCACGACACACCGAGAGCGATCTGACCACGTGTTATAAAGCTGCAGTATCACATCCTTGCTCTTAGAACCATGTAACAATGACAGCGCGGAGACAGGCCATCTCGGCCCTCCGAGTCCGCGCCGAACGTTACAGTTGTCACCCTTAATTAACTCAAATTCGCAAGCAAACCTTTAGGGGTTCCTGCTGAATGACTCCCAGGTACGTATGCATCTCTGATTTTAGAATTTTCTCCCATTTATTTTTTATCTACGCCCTTATTCCTTCTACCAATTTTTGGTGACGGTACACAAGCATACACTGTATTTCATCTGCTACTCCGTTCCCCTGTTCTCCAAACCTATCGAGGTCCTTCCGCAGACTCCCGCTTTGCTCTGAACTACCTGTCCCGTACCTGTCTCTGTATCGACTGCAAAGTTCGTCACCAAGGTATCAATTCCGTCATCCGCATCATTCGGATTTAACATGAACAGCTGCCGTCTCAGCACTGACCCCTGCGGAACACCACTGGTTACCGACAGCAGAACAGAATTGCCCACATTATTCTGACTCTTTCTCCCTTGTCAGTCAGACAGTCTTCGATCCAGACAAGAATCTTTCCTGTAATTCCGTGAGCTGTGACCTTGTTAAGAAGCATAATGTGCAGCAGCTGATATACATAGATAACCTGCAACAAAATACAGGCCCTTCGGCCCACGAAGCTGTGCTGAACATGTCCTTACCCTAGAACTGCCTCGGCGTACCTATAGTCCTCTCTTTTTCTAAGCTCCATGTACCTATGCAGGAGACTCTTAAAAGACCCTATCGTATCCGCCTCCACCACCGCCGCCGGCAGCCCATTCCACGCACTCACCACTCTGTGAGTAAAAAACTTACCCCTGACATCTCCTCTGTACCTACTCCCCAGCACCTTAAAACTGTGCCCTCTCGTGTTAGCCATTTCAGCCCCGGGGAAAAAGCCTCTCTCTGTCCATTCGATCAATGCCTCTCATCATCTTATACACCTCTATCAGGTCACCTCTCATCCTCCGTCGCTCCGAGGAAAAAAGGCCGAGTTCACTCAACCTATTCCCCTAAGGCATGCTCCCCAATCTAGGCAACATCCTTGTATATCCTCTCTGCACCCTTTCTGTGGTTTCCAAATCCTTCCTGTAGTGAGGTGACCAGAATTTAGAAAATTACTCCAAGTGGGGTCTGACCAGGGTCCTATATAGCTGCATCATTACCTCTCGGCTCTTAAACTCAATCCCACAAAGGCCAAAGCATTGTATGCCTTCTTAACCACAGAGTCAACCTGCACAGCAGCTTTGAGTGCCCTATAGACCTAGACCCCAAGATCCCTCTGATGCTCCACACTGCCAAGAGTCTTACCATTAATACTATATTTTGCCATCATATTTGACCTACCAAAATGAACCACCTCACACTCATCTGGGCTGAACTCCATCTGGCACTTCTCAGCCCAGTTTTGCATCCTATCGATGTCCCGCTGTAACCTCTGACAGCCCTCCGCACTATCCACAAAACTTCCAACCTCAGTGTCATCGGCAAATTTACTAACCCATCCCTCCACTTCCTCATCCAGGTCATTTATAAAAATCACAAACAGTAGGGGTCCCAGAACAGATCGAGGCACTCCACTGGTCACCGACCTCCATGTAGAATATGACCCGTCTACAACCACTCTTTGCCTGCTGTGGGCAAGCCAGCTCTGGAAGCAATGGATTGCATGCCTTCTTACTCTCTCAATAAGCCTTGAATGGGGTAAAATCCAAGCAAACAACATCCACTGGCTCTGCTTTGTCTATCCTGCCTGTTATTTCCTCAAAGTATTCTGAGCGAATTGTCATACAAGATTTCTTCTAAAGGAATCCTGCTGACTGGCCTACTTCATCATGCGTCCCCAATTACAGTACTCAAAAAACTCACCCTTAATACACTCTAACATCTTCCTGACCACTGAGGTCAGACTAACTGCCCTATAATTCCCTTACCTCTGCCTCCTTAAAGACTGGAGTGACATTTGCAACTTTCTAGTCGGCCAGAACCGTTCCAAAAATCTAGTGATTCGGAGAACTGCTATCTTAGATTGGGTGTTGTGTAATTACTCAGAACTTATTTGGGAGGTTAATACAAAGGAACCGTTAGAACGCAGTGATCATAATATGATTGAATTCCTACTGCAGACTGTGAGGGAGAAGCACAGGCCATATGCGTAGCAGCGCAATGGAGTCAAGGGAGTTACGGAGGCGTGACAGGTGATTCCACAGGTGGATTGTAGAAGGATGCTGATGGGGATGACACCAGAGTAGAAGTAGCTGAGGTTTCTGAGAATAGTTGATAATGTACACCATAGATATGTCCTGCAGAAGTAGCTGAGGTTTCTGAGAATAGTTGGTAATGTACACCATAGATATGTCCTGCAGAAGTAGCTGAGGTTTCTGAGAATAGTTGGTAATGTACACCATAGATATGTCCTGCAGAAGTAGCTGAGGTTTCTGAGAATAGTTGGTAATGTACACCATAGATATGTCCTGCAGAAGTAGCTGAGGTTTCTGAGAATAGTTGATAATGTACACCATAGATATGTCCTGCAGAAGTAGCTGAGGTTTCTGAGAATAGTTGATAATGTACACCATAGATATGTCCTGCAGAAGTAGCTGAGGTTTCTGAGAATAGTTGGTAATGTACACCATAGACATGTCCTGCAGAAGTAGCTGAGGTTTCTGAGAATAGTTGATAATGTACACCATAGATATGTCCTGCAGAAGTAGCTGAGGTTTCTGAGAATAGTTGGTAATGTACACCATAGATATGTCCTGCAGAAGTAGCTGAGGTTTCTGAGAATAGTTGGTAATGTACACCATAGATATGTCCTGCAGAAGTAGCTGAGGTTTCTGAGAATAGTTGGTAATGTACACCATAGATATGTCCTGCAGAAGTAGCTGAGGTTTCTGAGAATAGTTGGTAATGTACACCATAGATATGTCCTGCAGAAGTAGCTGAGGTTTCTGAGAATGGTTGGTAATGTACACCATAGATATGTCCTGCAGAAGTAGCTGAGGTTTCTGAGAATAGTTGATAATGTACACCATAGATATGTCCTGCAGAAGTAGCTGAGGTTTCTGAGAATAGTTGGTAATGTACACCATAGACATGTCCTGCAGAAGTAGCTGAGGTTTCTGAGAATAGTTGATAATGTACACCATAGATATGTCCTGCAGAAGTAGCTGAGGTTTCTGAGAATAGTTGGTAATGTACACCATAGATATGTCCTGCAGAAGTAGCTGAGGTTTCTGAGAATAGTTGGTAATGTACACCATAGATATGTCCTGCAGAAGTAGCTGAGGTTTCTGAGAATAGTTGGTAATGTACACCATAGATATGTCCTGCAGATGTAGCTGATGTTTCTGAGAATAGTTGATAATGTACACCATAGATATGTCCTGCAGAATTAGCTGAGGTTTCTGAGAATAGTTGGTAATGTACACCATAGATATGTCCTGCAGAAGTAGCTGAGGTTTCTGAGAATAGTTGGTAATATACACCATAGATATGTCCTGCAGAAGTGGTTCTCAAACAGAAGGGCTAAGCTACCGTGGCTGACAATGTCAGTTAAGGACTGTATGAAAATCCAGGTAATTGCGTATAAGGTAGCAAAAGTGAGTAGGAAGTTAGATAATTGGGAGGCTTTTAAAATCCAGCGACAGACAACTAAAAAAAAGCTATATGAAGGGGAAAGGTGAAATATGAGAGCAAACTAGACAATAATATACACCATTATAACAAATGCTGAAGTGAGGTGAGAGTTGAGATTGGACCACTGGAAAATGATGCTCATGGGGTAGAAATGGGGAAGAGATGGTAGATGAACTTGATGGGTACTTTGCATCAGTCTTCACTGTGGAAGTCACTAACAGTGTGCCAGAGATCCCTGAGTGTCAGGGAGCAGGAGTGAGTGCCATTGCTATTACAAAGGAAAACGTGGTAGGCAAACTCATGATCTTAAGGTGGATAAGTCACCTGAACCAGACGGACTACATCCCAAAGACCTGAGAGAGGTGGCGGAAGAGCTAACAGATGCATTGGTCATGACCTGCCATGAATCACGTGATTCTGGCATGGTCCCGGAGGGCAGGAAGATTGCAAACATCAATCCCCTCTTTGAGATGGGAGGAAGGGAAAAAAACACAAATTATAGTCCAGACGGCCTAACCTATCTGTTCTTCGAGGAGGTAGTAGGCAGGGTGGTCAAACGTGAAGCAGCGGATACCATTTACTTGGATTTTCAGAAGGCATCTGATAACGTGTCACACATGAGACTGCTTAACACATATATGTCAAACTCAAGGCCCGCGGGCCAAATCCGGCCCGCAGTGGAATTATCTTTGGCCCGCGAGATAATATCTAATTACTATTAAAGCTGGCCCCAGTAATCGAAGCGCCTATGGCGTATGATATGGCTAATGCTGAGTTCATTCAGGTACCAGGTTTTCAGGGTTTTTAGTGTTTATTCGGCAGTCTTGCTCGGCAGTCTTCTTCATAAGAGACGGAATTTGTAAAGTGAAGCACTTTGTAGTTATAGCAGAGACTGAGACACATGAGAGCAGGCTGAAAAAACGGAGGCAACGAAAGCTGCGTTCGCACGCGTCCGACTGATCTGGCCCGCATGAAGCTGCATTTTGTCTCAATCCGGCCCGTGACCTAAAATGAGTTTGACACCCCTGGGTAAAGGGGAAACTTCTTCACATTGCTTGGTGAGAGTGCAGAACAAGCTGACCTTGGACGTGGTAGATGTAGGTTTGATTTCAGCAATTATTTGAAATTCCGCTAAGTACAGAATGGAATTTGTATGTAGGTCTATGATGCAAGCAGTTGGGACGAGGTATAAATATCAGTTTGGCATGGACTAGATGGGCCAAAGGGCCTTTTCGTTTTGTTCCCCGTGATTCTTAATAATATTCTGATTTGTAATTTCCAGTCAGTGCTTTGCTGTAATGACGGAACCCAGAAATTTACAGAATCTGTGCAGAGGCTGTCCGGTGACGTAAGACACTGGATGATTTACCAGCAGAGGTGAGAACATATTCACAAGCGATAGGGTGTTTGGGGAGCATCTTGACAGAGTATCTCTCCTCATCAATTAGAAAGCTACGGTGAAGGGTCGATATGGGATGCTCGCTTCAAATGGAGATGTGTGAAAATTCCTGGAATTTCAGATCTTCTATTTAATGTTCCTTTGTGAGCAATGGGGTATCTATCTATTTGAGTGTACAATATTTGGGATCCACTGCCCCGAGTGTGTGAAGGGTGGTTGGCTGGGTATTTCTGAGGTGGAGATAGATAATTAATTAAGGGGAGTGAGGGGAACAGATGCAGGAGCTTAGACCATACACGGTTGTGTTGAACAATCATAGGGTCGTAAGATACAACGGGAGAGCCTCGACTCTGTTCTAAATGGAGGTCCCGCTATTTCATGGGCGTGTTCAGTCGGTCCAATTCCAGCACATTTTCCCTGAGATGAGTCCCTACGCTGCTCATGATAGTCCGTGTGGTTTAATCAAAGCCTGATAATGTCTCAATATTGTACCCTTACGAATAGTCTCCTCGTAAAGAATGGTAACAACACCTTCACATTAACTTTAAAGGTGAATGGCCAGAGTGGAGAGGAGAAGGAAAAGTTGTGATTTTTTCTTTTTAACTGGAAGGATAAATCGATATTCGTGCCTTCAGGTTGGAGCTAGGCAGGTGGAATATGATGCGTTTCTCTTTTCAACCCTGAGGCTGTCAAGTCGAGCAACTCTAGCCATTGCTATTCTGCCATCATCCCTGCCAGTGACCCCTTCCAATCAACTCTGGTGAGCTCTTCTCCCGTGCCTCCGTGGTTCCCCTCACTCCACTAATACTGATGCATCTTGTTGTACCTTTCCGCTCCCGAAGTGCAGAGGGATTTCAAGATTATTACGATCACTGCGGTCCACATGGTTCCTTTACCATAAGCTCCCTAATCAAATTTGGTTCATGATACAATGCCCAATTCAGAATTAACTTTTTCCCTAGTGGGCACAGTCACAGGTTGTTCTTAAAAAAAAAAATCTCATTGGTATTTTCCAAAATCCCTCTCTTGAGATCAAGCACCAACCTGATATTCGTAATGTACCTCCACCCATCCCGCTCATCGACTGTCTGTCCCACTCCCATCGGGGGGGGGGGGTGTAGATGACCAGCATTTCTCAACAGGACTACCAGCCTCTGGCACAGCTACTTTAGCCAAGTAGTAAGGCTAATAAATTATTCTACCCACTAACCCACCCTTTCACACCAAACACCTGTATCGTTTCCTGTCTGTTTTCTTATGTGCAGGCGTCCTGTGCTGAGTGTCAATTTATGGATATACAGTCCATCCGTGCACAGTATATAAGCTGCGGTTATATGTTTTTACTATTGTGTTTTTGTGTTGCATTGGAGCCGGAGTAATAATTATTTCGATCTCATTTACACTTGTCTGCTGGAAATGGAATTAAACAACCCTGAATCTTGAATAAACATTTCAGCCGTCACATTTCCGTCTCTCAGCGTTATTGCGGCAGAGCGCCACCAGGTGGCAGTGGAGTCCACAATTCGGGGAGGGGGGGGACCAGTTATTGTGGCACATCACCACCAGGTGGCAGTGTGGTCCACAATTCGGGGGGAGGGGGTTCCAGTTATTGTGGCATATAACCACCAGGTGGCAGTGTGGTCCACAAAAGAGAGTGTTTTACAGCAGTAAAGGGGGATGTAGGATGCTGGAAACCGTCTCTGTAAGTGGATGAAGTGTTCGACCTGCCCCTAACCATTCTCCTCATCACTAGTCAGGGTCCCAAACGGTCCTTGCACATGAGGTAACTCTTCAACATCGTGCCTCTTGGGGTCATCTACTGTTGGTTTCCAGTTTTCCAGGTGTGGCCTCCTCGAAATTAGTTAGACCCAGTGTCGTCTCTGCCTTCTGCACTCTGTCCCGATGAGATTCTGCAGATGTTGGAGATGCTTAGTAATACTCACAAAATGTTGGAGGAATTCAGGAGGTCAGGCAGCTTCTGTAGAGGCGGGGGGGGAGGGGGGATAAAGCAAAACAGAGATTTCCTGCCGAGACCCTTCATCGGGACTGGAAGTGGGGAGAAGCCGGAATAAGATGGTGCGGGGAGTGGAAAGAGTCCAAGCTGGTAGGTGATAGGTGAAGCCAGATAAGACTGAAGCTGAGTGGGTGGGGGAGGGGGGAGATGAAGGGAGACGCTGTGAAGTGGTAGGTGGAAAATGCAATGGGCTGAGAAGAAGGAATCTGATGGGATAGGAGAGCGGACAATGGGGGGGGGGGGGGTGGGGGAAAGGAAGTCAAAGAGGAACCAGATGGAGACGATCCACAGTGGAGAAGAGAGAAGTGGGGAGACGGAATTGAGTGGACGGGTGTGTGGGTTGTTGAAAAAGGTGGAGGTAGATGTTAAAGATATCGACGTTCGTGCCATCGGGTTGTAAACGACCCGGATGTAATATGAGGTGTTGCTCCCCCAATCTGAGAGTGCACTCATCGAGTTAAACAATGAACTGGATGGAGAGAGGGTGGAGTAATATTTCCCTCCTGGGATCCCTGTTAAATCGATCCTCTCTCACCTTAAACTGGTTGCCGATCCCACAAACGTGGGGAAAAGGACAGCCCACATTCCCCATTTCTGCACACTCAAAGTTTGGAAGACCTGCACGAGTTCAGCCTCAATTCCCCGCACTTCACTGTCTGACCTCCCAACCTGCCCGGCCTCTCTCCAGAACTCAGTCCCCTGAGTACCAGCACCGTTCTCGTAAATCTCCTCTGCACTCAGTCCGGCTTGACGTCCTCTCTCCTGTCGCGGAACAGCCAGGCACAGAGACCCTAACAATACCCTCTGATCCCAGACTCGCGCAGTCCAGGGTGCATCACATTGATAGCCACGCTGTCAAGGCCTTCCAATCTTTAACAGGTTTCAGTGAGATCCCCTCTCTTTCTTCCAGACCAGCGAGCACAAATGTCAAAGCCGTCTAACGCTCCTCGTACATTAACCGTTTCGTTCCTGGAATCTTTCTCGTGAACCTCCTCTCCAACACGGGCGCGTCTTTTGATCTCAGATGACAGGTCAGAAGCAGCTCACGACACACCGAGAGCGATCTGACCATGTGTTATAAAGCTGCAGTATCACATCCTTGCTCTTAGAACCATGTAACAATGACAGCGCGGAGACAGGCCATCTCGGCCCTCCGAGTCCGCGCCGAACGTTACAGTTGTCACCCTTAATTAACTCAAATTCGCAAGCAAACCTTTAGGGGCTCCTGCTGAATGACTCCCAGGTACGTATGCACCTCTGATTTTAGAATTTTCTCCCATTTATTTTTTATCTACGCCCTTATTCCTTTTTTACCAATTTGTGGTGACGGTACACAAGCATACACTGTATTTCATCTGCTGCTCCATTCCCCCGTTCTCCAAACCTATCGAGGTCCTTCCGCTTTGCTCTGAACTACCTGTCCCGTACCTGTCTCTGTATCGACTGCAAAGTTCGTCACCAAGGTGTCAATTCCGTCATCCGTATCATTCGGATTTAACATGAACAGCTGCCGTCTCAGCGCTGACCCCTGCGGAACACCACCGGTTACCGACAGCAGAACAGAATTGCCCACATTATTCTGACTCTTTCTCCCTTGTCAGCCAGACAGTCTTCGATCCAGACAAGAGTCTTTCCTGTAATTCCATGAGCTGTGACCTTGTTAAGAAGCGTAATGTGCAGCAGCTGATATACATAGAAAACCTGCGACAAAATACAGGCCCTTCGGCCCACGAAGCTGTGCTGAACATGTCCTTACCCTAGAACTGCCTAGGCCTACCCATAGTCCTCTCTTTTTCTAAGCTCCATGTACCTATCCAGCAGACTCTTAAAAGACCCAATCGTATCCACCTCCACCACTGCCGCCGGCAGCCCATTCCACACACTCACCAGTCTCTGAGTAAAAGATGTACCCCTGACATCTCCTCTGTACCTACTCCCCAGCACCTTAAAACTGTGTTCTCTCGTGTTAGCCATTTTAGCCCTGGGGAAAAAGCCTCTCTCTGTCCATTCGATCAATGCCTCTCATTATCTTATACACCTCTGTCCGGTCACCTCTCATCCTCCGTCGCTCCGAGGAAAAAAGGCAAAGTTCACTCAACCTATTCCCCTAAGGCATGCTCCCCAATCCGGGCAACACCCTTGTAAATCTCCTCTGCACCCTTTCTCTGGTTTCCAAATCCTTCCTGTAGTGAGGTGACCAGAATTTAGAGAATTACTCCAAGTGGGGTCTGACCAGGGTTATATATAGCTGCATCATTACCTCTCGGCTCTTAAACTCAATCCCACAAAGGCCAAAGCATTGTATGCCTTCTTAACCACAGAGTCAACCTGCACAGCAGCTTTGAGTGCCCTATAGACCTAGACCCGAAGATTCCTCTGATGCTCCACACCGCCAAGAATCTTACCATTAATACTATATTTTGCCATCATATTTGACCTACCAAAATGAACCACCTCACACTCATCTGGGCTGAACTCCTTCTGCCACTTCTCAGCCCAGTTTTGCATCCTATCGATATCCCGCTGTAACCTCTGACAGCCCTCCACACTATCCACAAAACTTCCAACCTCAGTGTCATCGGCAAATTTACTGACCCATCCCTCCACTTACTCATCCAGGTCATTTATGAAAATCACAAAGAGTAATGGTCCCAGAACAGATCCCTGAGGTACCCCACTGGTCACCGACCTCCATGCAGAATATGACCCGTCTACAACCACTCTTTGCCTTCTGTGGGCAAGCCAGCTCTGGAAGCAATGGATTGCCTGCCTTCTTACTCTCTCAATAAGCCTTGAATGGGGTACCTTGTTAAATCCAAGCAAACAACATCCTCTGCTCTGCTTTGTCTATCCTGCCTGTTATTTCCTCAAAGTATTCTGAGCGAATTGTCATACAAGATCTCTTCTAAAGGAATCCTGCTGACTGGCCTACTTCATCATGCGTCCCCAATTACAGTACTCAAAAAACTCATCCTTAATACACTCTAACATCTTCCTGACCACTGAGGTCAGACTAACTGCCCTATAATTCCCTTACTTCTGCCTCCTTAAAGAGCGGACTGACATTTGCAACTTTCTAGTCAGCCAGAACCGTTCCAAAAATCTAGTGACTCGGAGAACTGCTATCTTAGATTGGGTGTTGTGTAATTACTCAGAACTTATCTGGGAGGTTAATACAAAGGAACCGTAAGAACGCAGTGATCATAATATGATTGAATTCCTGCTGCAGGCTGTGAGGGAGAAGCACAGGCCATATGCGCAGCATCGCAATGGAGTCAAGGGAGTTACAGAGGCGTGACAGGTGATTCCGCAGGTGGATTGTAGAAGGATGCTGATGGGGATGACACCAGAGCAGAGGTAGCTGAGGATTCTGAGAATAGTTGGTAATGTACACCATAGATATGTCCTGCAGAAGTAGCTGAGGTTTCTGAGAATAGTTGGTAATGTACACCATAGATATGTCCTGCAGAAGTAGCTGAGGTTTCTGAGAATAGTTGGTAATGTACACCATAGATATGTCCTGCAGAAGTAGCTGAGGTTTCTGAGAATAGTTGATAATGTACACCATAGATATGTCCTGCAGAAGTAGCTGAGGTTTCTGAGAATAGTTGGTAATGTACACCATAGATATGTCCTGCAGAAGTAGCTGAGGTTTCTGAGAATAGTTGGTAATGTACACCATAGATATGTCCTGCAGAAGTAGCTGAGGTTTCTGAGAATAGTTGATAATGTACACCATAGATATGTCCTGCAGAAGTGGTTCTCAAACAGAAGGGCGAAGCTACCGTGGCTGACAATGTCAGTTAAGGACTGTATGAAAATCCAGGTCATTGCATATAAGGTAGCAAAAGTGAGTAGGAAGTTAGATAATTGGGAGTCTTTTAAAATCCAGCGACAGACAACTAAAAGAAAGCTATATGAAGGGGAAAGGTGAAATATGAGAGCAAACTAGACAATAATATACACCATTATAACAAATGCTGAAGTGAGGTGAGAGTTGAGATTGGACCACTGGAAAATGATGCTCATGGGGTAGAAATGGGGAAGAGGTGGTAGATGAACTTGATAGGTACTTTACTTCCGCCTTCTCTGTGGAAGACACTAACAGTGTGCCAGAGATCCCTGAGTGTCAGGGAGCAGGAGTGAGTGCCATTGCTATTACAAAGGAAAACGCGGTAGGCAAACCCATGATCTTAAGGTGGGATAAGTCACCTGAACCAGACGGACTACATCCCAAAGACCTGAGAGAGGTGGCGGAAGAGCTGACAGATGCATTGGTGATGACCTGCCATGAATCACTTGATTCTGGCATGGTCCCGGAGGGCAGGAAGATTGCAAACATCAATCCCCTCTTTGAGAAGGGAGGAAGGGAAAAGAACACAAATTATAGTCCAGACAGCCTAACCTATCTGTTCTTCACTGTTTGTCAGTGATTTGGATAATGGAATTGATGGCTTTGGGGCAAAAAGGTTTGCGGATGATTCAAAGACAGGTGGAGGCGTTGGTAGTGCTGAGGAAACGATGCGATTGCAGCAGGACCCAGACAGAAAATGAAGAACGAGCAAAAAGGTTGCAGATGGAGTACAGTATTGTGAAATGCACGATAATGCATTTTGGCAAAAGGAACAATAGTGAACTATTATCTGATTGGGGAGAAGGTTCAAACAACTGAAGGACAGAAGGAAATATGAGTCCTCGGGCAAGACTCCCAGAAGGGTAATTTAGAGGCTGAGTCTGTGGTAAAGAAGGCAAATGCAACGCTGGCATTTATTTAAAGTGAAGTAGAATCTATAAGCAAGGAGATAATGCTGGTACTTTCTAAGACACTACTTAGGTCACGTTTGGGACCCATATCTCAGAAAAGGTATGTTGTCATTGGAGAGAGTCCAGAGGAGGTTTAGATAGATAGATAGATAGATAGATAGATAGATAGATAGATAGATAGATAGATAGATAGATAGATAGATAGATAGATACTTTATTCATCCCCATGGGGAAATTCAACATTTTTTTCCAATGTCCCATACTCTTGTTGTAGCAAAAACTCATTACATACAATACTTAACTCAGTAATAATATGATATGCATCTAAATCACTAACTCAAAAAGCATTAATAATAGCTTTAAAAAAGTTCTTAAGTCCTGGCAGTTGAATTGTAAAGCCTAATGGCATTGGGGAGTATTGACCTCTTCATCCTGTCTGAGGAGCATTGCATCGACAGTAACCTGTCGCTGAAACTGCTTCTCTGTCTCTGGATGGTGCTATGTAGAGGATGTTCAGGGTTTTCCATAATTGACCGTAGCCTACTCAGCGCCCTTCGCTCAGCTACCGATGTTAAACTCTCCAGTACTTTGCCCACGACAGAGCCCGCCTTCCTTACCAGCTTATTAAGACGTGAGGCGTCCTTCTTCTTAATGCTTCCTCCTCAACACGCCACCACAAAGAAGAGGGCGCTCTCAACAACTGACCTATAGAACATCTTCAGCATCTCACTGCAGACATTGAATGACGCCAACCTTCTAAGGAAGTACAGTCGACTCTGTGCCTTCCTGCACAAGGCATCTGTGTTGGCAGTCCAGTCTAGCTTCTCGTCTAACTGTACTCCCAGATACTTGTAGGTCTTAACCTGCTCCACACATTCTCCATTAATGATCACTGGCTCCATAAGAAGATTATTCCAGGAATGAAGTGGTTATGAATGAGGATTTGCCAGCCTTAGGCCTGTTCTCCTGAAATGACCTATATTTAATAAATGTGGATGGGGGGGGGGGATGTGTTAAATCTCACTGAAACCCACCAAATGTGGAAAGGTGGATGAGCAGAGGACTTTTCGTATGGTGGGGGGTAGCCATAACAGAGGGCACAGCCTCAAAACTGGGGGGGCGACCTTTTAGAGTAGTTGTGAGGTCTGTATAGGAACCTGGATGGTAGGGGTATGGGAGTGGGCAATTTTCCTTTGGGAAACTCAAAACCAACACGCCAGTTTTGCTGTCTCTGTCCCAATATTTAAGAAGTGGATCTTTTGTTAACATATCCATTTGAAATTCAGCTTCTTAAAGGTGAAACTGAATTTTACATTCACCGAGGTAAATCAGGCTAAATATTGGCCAACCAGTTGAAGACTTCTGTAGTTAAATGACAAATTAAAGAAATTTGCAGAACTAATGGTGATAGGGCAACTGATTACACTGAAATAAATGATACCTTTAGAGAATTCTATTCTAAACTTTATAGTTCTGATTCGCCTAAAGATAATACTGTAATGAAAAATTTTGTAGATGAATTGAATATCCCTGAATTTTCGGCAGGTAATTGCAAATAGATGGATCAACCTATTTCTTACAAGGAAATCGCCGAGGCTATATGTTTATTACAGTCGGGGAGGGCTTCAGGTCCAGATGGATTTTCTGTAGAATTTTATAAGACTTCTTCTTAATTAATTATACCACAGTTACACTTTTTGGACTCTTTCAAATTGGGTAGTTTGCCTCTTGTCTTTTTATGCAGCTTCTGTTTAGCTTATCCTAAACATGAACAAAGACCTAACTGAATGCTTTTCATATAGGCCAATTTCATTCCTCAACGTTGAAATTTAAATTCTTTCTGACGTTCTGGCTGGTAGGATTGAAAATATTTTACCTTCTATTACTTCAAAACATCAGACCGGGTTTATTAAAAACTGATTTTCCCATTTTAATATACACAGTGTATTAAATATTATTTACTCTCCTTCTCAGGAAATATCAGAAAGTGCGATATCCATAGATGTTGAGGAGGGGAATTATTTACCTAAAACCTTAGAAAGATTTGATTTTTGACCAGATTTTATTCAATGGATTAAATCACTTTATATATCTCCTTCTGCTCGAGTTCTTAGTAACTTTCAAAATTCCGAACCATTTAAACTAGACAAGCTTGTCCGTTGAGTCCTTTGCTTTTTGATCCAGCTTTAGAACCTCTTGCCGCTGCTTTTCGAGAATCTAATGATATTTGTGGTATTTTAAGGAGAGGTATCACCCGCAAAATCTCACCGATGATATATTGCTTTTTATCTCTAACGTTGAGACCTCATTTCCTTGTGTACTTTCTTTACTCTCCTGTTTTAGCCAGTTTTCAGGATATAAATTGAACCTGCATTAGGGTGAATTATTTTTTTAAACACCTGTTTAAAGAAAACTTCCTTACTTTATTGAACTACGCAAAGAAGATATCATTAAATTGGTCACCCCGTTCAATATCATTGATTGGATGAATTAATTCTATTAAAATAGAATACCCACCACGAACTATGGCTCACTCTTCCAAACTTTCCAGGGACATACCTACTCACATTCTTGTACGAAGACATTTAACTAGAAACGTGAACTCATTCCCCCTCTAAACATGTTCTGCTAACTGAATGACGACTTCAGTCATTTTAGCTTACTTCATTTCGACTTAATATATCGACTGAACTGTAACCGATAACATTAACTGTCCCCACTTAAAGGAAAGCCGTGATAAGTACCCTTTCATCGTATTACTTTATCAATTTATCAATCTTTCTTTCTACATATTTTTTCTCATTCTCCTCCAGCAGGATTGCCGTAGTTACCGACATCCGTCAATGATAGCGTTTCGAAAAGCAATAGACACACGAGTTAGCAATAAAATCGATTCCATGTACACATATCGATTGTTTTATTATCAATTCAAGGCGGAACACACATCTTCCCGTTACCTTTTATTGAACAGTATTCAACGATTATGCCATATATGGTAAAGATGATACTGTTATTGACGCGATGATTGAATGACGCGTTCATTACAAAAACAAGAAAAATACCAGATAAATATATTGAATATCTATTTCATTGAATTTTAGTTACTGGATCCACTCATTCCATTAATGAAGTCGAATAACAGTGCATAGTTCCCTGAAGGTGGAGTCTCATGTGGATAGGGTCGTGAAGAAGGCTTTTGGAACGCTGGCCTTTATAAATCAGAGCATTGAGTACAGAAGTTGGGATGTAATGTTAAAATTGTACAAGGCATTGGTAAAGCCAAATTTGGAATATTGTGTACAGTTCTGGTCACCGAATTATAGGAAAGATATCAATAAATTAGAGAGAGTGCAGAGACGATTTACTAGGATGTTACCTGGGTTTCAGCACTTAAGTTACAGAGAAAGGTTGAACAAGTTAGGTCTCTATTCATTGGAGCGTAGAAGGTTGAGGGGGGATTTGATCGAGGTATTTGAAATGTTGAGAGGGATAGATAGAGTTGACGTGAATAGGCTGTTTCCATTGAGAGTAGGGGAGATTCAAACCAGAGGACATGATTAGAGAGTTAGGGGGCAAAAGTTTAAGGGAAACACGAGGGGGTATTTCTTTACTCAGAGAGTGATAGCTGTGTGGAATGAGCTTCCTGTAGAAGTAGTAGAGGCCAGTTCAGTTGTGTCATTTAAGGTAAAATTGGATAGGTATATGGACAGGAAAGGAGTGGAGGGTTATGGGCTGAGTGCGGGTAGGTGGGACTAGGTGAGATTAAGAGTTCGGCACGGACTAGGAGGGCCAGAATGGCCTGTTTCCGTGCTGTGATTGTTAGATGGTTATATGGTTATTACACTGACGATGATCTATATTGCACACGTCATGCTCCACAAGAGCCTGAAGGTTTGTTTTCCAATACTCACGGTTGGTACACTTATTTGCATATTGCTGTAGTTTTGTTCAATCTGTCTGTGATCATAAATCGGCAAAGTAAATTTGTCCTACCGTGTGCGTATTGATGTGATTGAACAATCTTGTGGTTTTGTGAGGGTCTTGCGTTACAAGAAGCGTGTTATTAAAGCCTGTAGTCAGCATCCAATTTGATAAAGGACTGATTTACTCCTTTTAAATCACTTTGAATTATAGTCCTTTCAATATGAAAGAAATGAGCATGTTTGGAGTATGAAAAAAATAGTTCATCATCCAAAGTAATTTGCTGCACAGCAGCAATCGTCGGAAATAATGCTTTATATATAATCGCTTCCTGATCTGGTTCCCGGCGATCGCAACGATGCTTTGAGCGCCGTAAGACTGTGTGAAGGTGACGGACAGTGGTTGTCCTGATATTCTGCTGCCCTGTATTGCCGATATTGTTCAGAACAAACAAGAATGGGAATAGACAGTAGAGGAGGCCATTGATCATTATATCAGATATCAAATAGACAAATCCCATTCTGATATGTCTATCCATGGCCTCCTCTACTGTCAAGATGAAGCCACACTCAGGTTGGAGGAATAACCAAGGAGATGGTGGTGGACTTTAGGAGATCTAGGCCTCATATGGAGCCAGTGATCATTAATGGAGAATGTGTGGAGCAGGTTAAGACCTACAAGTATCTGGGAGTACAGTTAGACGAAAAGCTAGACTGGACTGCCAACACAGATGCCTTGTGCAGGAAGGCACAGAGTCGACTGTACTTCCTTAGAAGGTTGGCGTCATTCAATGTATGTAGTGAGATGCTGAAGATGTTCTATAGGTCAGTTGTGGAGAGCGCCCTCTTCTTTGTGGTGGCGTGTTGGGGAGGAAGCATTAAGAAGAGGGACGCCTCACGTCTTAATAAGCTGGTAAGGAAGGCGGGCTCTGTTGTGGGCAAAGTACTGGAGAGTTTAACATCGGTAGCTGAGCGAAGGGCGCTGAGTAGGCTACGGTCAATTATGGAAAACTCTGAACATCCTCTACATAGCACCATCCAGAGACAGAGAAGCAGTTTCAGCGACAGGTTACTATCGATGCAATGCTCCTCAGACAGGATGAAGAGGTCAATACTCCCCAATGCCATTAGGCTTTACAATTCTACCGCTAGGACTTAAGAACTTTTTAAAAGCTATTATTAATGCTTTTTGAGATAGTGATTTAGATGCATATCATATATATATATATTTTTTTTTACTGAGTTAAGTATTGTATGTAATTAGTTTTGCTACAACAAGTGTATGGGACATTGGAAAAAAGTTGAATTTCCCCATGGGGATGAATAAAGTATCTATCTATCTATCTATACCGATGGGTAGACTCCAACCTGATGGTATGAACATTGACTTCTCTAACTTCAGATAATGCCCCTCCTCCCCTTCGTACCCAATCCCTGATATATTTAGATCCACCCCCAGCTTTTTTTCTCCCTCTCTGCCCATCACTCTGCCTGTTTTCCATCTCCCTCTACTGTTCCCCCCCTTTCTTTCTCCCTAGGCCTCCCGTCCCATGATCCTTTCCCTTCTCCAGCTCTGTATCCCTTTTGCCGATCACCTTTCCAGCTCTCAGCTTCACCTCACCCCCTCCGGTCTTTTCCGATCATTTTGCATTTCCCCCTCCCCCCTCCTACTTTCAAATCTCTTACTATCTTTTCTTTCAGTTAGTCTTGACGAAGGATCTCAGCCCGAAACGTCGATAGCACTTCTCCCTATAGACGCTGCCTGGCCTGCTGTGTTCCACCAGCATTTTGTGTGTGTTGCTTAAGTTGCCAGCATCTGCAGATTTCTTCGTGTTTGCACAATACTCCAAATTCAGTCTCACCAATGTCTTATACAACCTCACCATTACATTCCAACTCTTGTACTCAGTACTTTGATTTATAAAGGCCAATGTACCAAAAGCTCTTTTTACAACCCTATCTACTTGTGAAGCCACTTTTAAGGAATTAAGTATCTGTACTCCCAGATCCATCTGTTCTACTGCCCTCCTCAGTGATCCCGGGTGAAATTGTGTTTCGTTACAGCCACACCACCAAGAATAGTGAAGAAATATAGCAATATAAAACCATAAATAATTAAATAGTAATAAGTTGATCGTGCCCAGTGGAAATAAGTCCAGGACCAGCCTAGTGGCTCAGGGTGTCTGACACTCCGAGGGAGGAGCTGTAAAGTTTGATGGCCACAGGCAGGAATGACTTCCTACGACGCTCAGTGTTACATCTCGGTGGAATCAGTCTCGAAGCGTCGACAGCGCTTCTCCCTGTAGACGCTGCCTGACCTGCTGCGTTCCACCGGCATTTTGTGTGTGTTGTTTGTTTGGTGGAACAGTGTCTTTGTGTTCAATTTGACGCCGTTCATTTTCTCTCGAACAGAGACCCAGTCGTGGATTCGCTTGCATCTGGCTTTTCCGTGTTTTCTTTTCGACTGACAGCAACGATGAAATGAACGACAACAGTTCAGGATTTCCAAATCACTGGCAGCTCGAATCGTCGACGGTTCATTCCCATATTCCACATCAGCCCGATGAAGACCGAAAAACAAACTGTGCACTCTTTTGCTTGCACTTTCTATATGTTATTGTCTGTGAAGTACGTTTTTGTAGAATTGTTCAACAGAGGCACAATAAAGCGTACCGTAGTCAAATATTAGCGACAGGCTATGGAACTACTATGATAAATGAGGGAAGAATTCCATATGATGGTTTTGAATTAAATTGCACATTTATATTGAGGTAGCATACTTTAGCGATGCTTGTAATCCATTTTAAAGTTAATGTCACTGCCAGTGCGATTACATTGCACACTTAAAATCTAGACACTTTAATATATTCACGAAAACAATATTCATATCGGTATTGGCATTTAATTTAAATCCCTTTTATACAACAAGAAATAACTTCGATTTATTTGGCAGGCCAAATTTATAAACAAGTGCACAACTTCTTCTACTATTGACGGCATTGATTTTACATCAAATAAAATGTATTACACTGACAGCATGTCCTTTTCTCCAATCCAGAAAGATGAATATGCAAATTTTCAGATTGTTATTTTCTATTGCTCTATTCCCACTAACGGACGTATTGATGAAAACATAGAAACTCGGAAATCTACGGCACGTTATAGGGTCTTTGGCACAAAGTGTAGTACCCATCAACTGCTTTGGAAACTGCCGAGAATTTCCCTACCGCATGGCTCTCTATTTTCCCGGCTTCATCTACTTATCTCTCTTAAAGGAACCTATTTGATCAGCATCTCCCACCTTTGCTGGCAGGGCTTTCTACTCACCTGCCACTCTCTGTGTGAAAAATTATACCTCTGAAATTTCCTGCCTACCTTCTTCTAAGCACCTTAAAACTATGCCAACTCATGGTAGCTATTTCAGCTCTGGGTGAGAAAAAGCCTCCGGCTATCCGCACGATCAATTCCTCTCACCGTCTTTTACACCTCCATCAGGTCACCTCTCCTCCTCCCTCGCTTCAAGGAGAAAAGGTCAAGTTAACTCAACCTGTTCTCTTAAGGAATTCACTCCACTCAACCTCCTTGTAAACTTGCTCTACACTCTCCCTACGGTATACACATCTTTCCTGTAGCGAGGTGATCAGAATTGAGCACAGTACTCAAAGTGGGGTCTAACCATGGTCTTCCCTTGCTGTGACATTACCGCAGGGCTCTTCAATTCACTCAGTCCCACGGTTGATGAGGACCATCACGCCATGCGCCTTCTGAACAACACTGTTAACATGCGCAAAAGCTTTGCCTGTCCTGTGGGGGCGGAGCCCAAGCTCACGTTGATCCGTAACGCTGCCAAGACTCTCATGATTAACAGTATGCTTTCTTCAAATTTGTCCTACCGTCATGCACCGCTTCACACATCTGAGCTGAACTCCGCCTTCCACTTCCCAGCCCAGTTCTGCATCCTATCAACGCCCTGCTGTAACCTCTGACAAACTTCCAGACTATCCACAACAACACCAACTTCTGTATCATCAGTAAATTTGCTAATTTAATTTAATGGGGAGGCAGCATTAAGAAGAGGGACGCCTCACGTCTTAATAAGCTGGTAAGGAAGGCGGACTCTGTCGAGGGCACAGAACTGGAGAGTATGACATCGGTAGCAGAGCGAAGGGCGCTGAGTAGGCTACGGTCAATCATGGAAAACCCTGAACATTCTCTGCATAGCACCATCCAGAGACAGAGAAGCAGTTTCAGCGACAGGTTGCTATCGATGCAATGCTCCTCAGACAGGATGAAGAGATCATTACTCCCCAATGCCATTTGGCTTTACAATTCAACCGCCAGGGGTAAGATATGTTAAAGTGCCGGGGTTAGGACTGAGCTTAAGTTACCATTCAATGTATTTTAGTAAACTATTTAAGAACTTTTTAAAAGTTATTTATTAATGCTTTTTGAGAGGGTGATTTTAGATGCATATCATATTTATACTGAGTTAAGTATTGTATGTAATTAGTTTTGCTACAATAAGTGTATGGGACATTGGAAAAAATGTTGAATTTCCCCATGGGGATGAATAAAGTATCTATCTATAAATCTATCTATCTATCTATCTATCTATCTATCTATCTATCTATCTATCTATCTATCTATCTATCTATCTATCTATCTATCTATCTATCTATCTATCTATATCCATCTTTGGTGGTTTTCCGCTGGTTACCCAGGCAACCAGATCAAATAATGGAGGTATGGACCGATTCACTGGCCCCGCATTTTGTATTCAAATCCCGGACGAGCCCCCAATTTTGTTACGTACCCCCTTACCTGGGTGTCTTACCAGCAAAGATAGAAGTATCCGTTGGAGTCTGGTACTATTTTCAAAACAGTGTGTATTAGTAAAATATACAAATCAATATTAACAATGCAAATATACAAAGAATACACGTTAGCAATACTAAAACCTAAAAGTGTGGGTATAATAATAATCAATAATAAACAAGCTCTATCGATGTCTAGGGGATAATGAATTGTCATATGTGAATATAAAGTTCAATTCAGTTCATACAGGCTGAGGGAGTTGTTGGTCGATGTGTTGAAATTGTTGGAGAGAGAGAGAGGAGAGAGAGAGAGAGGAGAGAGAGAGGAGAGAGAGAGAGAGAGAGAGAGAGAGAGAGAGAGAGAGAGAGATCAAACAGTGACGGCCAGTCAAACCTTCCTTTACGTTCTTGATCCGTCGATGTGTTGTTGTGGCCATTCAGGTATGACCCCTCTGTCCTTCGGCTAGACCGTTCTTCTGTGGTGGACGCGTCACCCAGGCAAGGGTGGATACACACACAAGCCCCCACCGGCCTCACTATAAACACTGTGAGTTAAAATTGACCAATCCTTCGTTCGGTCTCCGATGCCCCACACCTTCTCGTGGATTCCAACACTTAAGCAGTGCTCACTAGTGTGTCTCCTGCTGTGTCTGAGGGGTGACCCCCCCCCCCCCAGACCTCAATTTTATCCCTACTCACGGGGTCTCAGGTGTCAATCAGTTTTGAATGGCTTAGTCCATCAAACCAGCCCACTCCGGATGTCCACTGAGGAATTTTAATGATCAGAATGGTACCAAGTAAACAGCCCTCTACGGAGCCATAAGTCTTACAGGAGTCATAATATGGCGGAACAACAAGTCTCCTTCTCCCTGTGTTATCTCTCCCTTATCTGAAGTAAATGTTCCAGTCCCAGTATGTTTTTGGTCCATCTCTTTCTCTCTCATTGGTAGCATGGCAACAGTAACGGTTTGTAACTTTCCCAGGGGAGGGGACATGGGCAACCCTGCACCCTTCTGCCCATCAGAGCTGTTCATCCTTCTTAACAGTGGAAATAAGTCCAGGACCAGCCTAGTGGCTCAGGGTGTCTGACACTCCGAGGGAGGAGTTGCAAAGATTGATGGCCACAGGCAGGAATGACTTCCTATGACACTCAGTGTTGCATCTCGGTTGAATGAGTCTCTAGCTGAATGTACTCCTGTGCCTAACCAGTACATTAGGAGTGGATGGGAGACATTGTCCAAGATGGCATTGAACTTGGACAGCATCCTCTTTTCAGACACCACCATCAGAGAGTCCAGTTCCACCCCCACAACATCACTGGCCTTACGTCTGAGTTTGTCGATTCTGTTGGTGTCTGCTACCCTCAGCCTGCTGCCCAAGCACACAACAGCAAACATGATAGCACTGGCCTCCACAGACTCGTAGAACATCTTCAGCATCGTCCGGCAGATGTTAAAGACCTCAGTCTCCTCAGGAAGTAGAGACGGCTCTGACCCTTCTTGTAGATAGCCTCAGTGTTCTTTGACCAGTCCAGTTTATTGTCAATTCGTATCCGTTGGAGTCTGGTGGTACTATTTTCAAACAGTGTTTATTAGTAAAGTACACAAATCAATATCAATAATGCAAACATATAGATAATACACGTTAGCAATACTAACCTAAAAGTGTGGGTATAATAATAATCAATAATAATCAAGCTCTATCAATGTCCAGTGGATAATGAATTGTCATTTGTGAATATAAAGTTCAGTTCAGTTCATACGTGCTGAGGTAGATGTTGTTCGTTGTGTTGTAATTGTTGGAGAGAGAGAGAGAGAGAGAGAGAGGAGAGAGAGAGAGAGAGAGAGAGAGAGAGAGAGAGAGAGAGAGAGAGAGAGAGAGAGAGGAGAGAGAGAGAGAGAGAGAGAGAGAGAGAGAGAGAGAGAGAGAGTGAGAGAGAGCGAGCAAGATGTAACAGCTACAGCAGGCAAACCTTCCTTTGCGTTCTTGATCCGCCGATTTGTTGTGGCCATTCAGCTATGACCCCTCTGTCCTTCAGCTAGACCGTTCTTCTGTGGTGGACTCGTCACTCTGGCATGAGTGGACACACTCACAAGCCCCCACCGGCCCGGCTATAACACGGTGAGTTAAACTGACATGGTGTTGTCTTGATTATTCACATGCTTTGTCAAATTCCCTCAAAACCAGATCCTGCCATTCAACGTGGCACCTGGTCAACCTTTGCCCTTTTCCACTTAACTCTCACATGGTTAGCTTGCTCACCAGTGTTGAATAGGCCTTCACATACTCCTTTCATAGGAGTTATCTTATCACCAAAGTTGTCCAAACTTAGCCCATTCTCTGAACTTCCACACAATTCTTTATTTTTTGAGCAAGTCATTAATTCTATCTTCAGGACCCTTCATTCTATTAGTTTTCAGTTTAACATCCCTCTTCGTCAATACAACACTTTTGGTTCTGTCTCTCCAAATCACCTCCTTGAATAACATCAGGCAATTGTTTACCTTTAAATTCCAAAACAAACTGTAATTGATTCACAGGCACCTTGTTAACAAGCCATTTTTTCCTTCAGCCTGGTTACTGCTTCTAAAACCAATCCAGACATTAAATTTTCTTTATTCAATTTAGGAACTACATCTTTCCCTTCTCCTTCAATAATGTTCACATCACCAGCTTTCATCTCCTCACTAACTTTTAACACACCTTTTAATACAAACAACTGAGAATTCTCACTTTCCACTGGTACCAAGGTTAACCCCTTCTTCACTAAACCAAGTCCATCTGACCCAAAAGGACTGCATTCCTTTTCAACTAAATCAGATACCTCAGACTTTTTCTGATCTTCAACACTAGGTTCAGTATCCTCTGACTCCACAGGCACTTCAACAACCTGAACACAAGCAAACGGGACATCTGCCTCTTCTAGGCTTCCAATACCCGTCTCCTTTTCAAAATTCTAAGTCCCCTGATCCTCCCAGTTACTCTCTGGGCAACTCCCATCCGCAGTAAACTCAACCCTGCGGGTTAAAACAACTTCATCTGCTAACCCAGCAGACTTCTTCAAGGTGATGGCATCCTTTTCATCTAGGACAGCCCTTACATCATTATCGGGAACATATTTAAATTTTTCTACTTCTTCAAACAGTTCTGTCAAGTCAGACAGATCATCGGTTGTCCAACCCTGACCTTCTAACTGCTTCATCTGTTTCTCATCCTTACTCTGTGCCTCTATAATTCCCTCTTGGCTAAGGGTAAATCTACCCTCCTCTCCTTTACCTTCTTTCACCCCCCTATTCTCCGATTTACCATCCTCTAACCCCTCTAGGTACAGGGTCGGTAAAAACGTCTCAGCCAAATCAACAGTGGACTCATTTAAACTGTCTTCTTTCTCGGCCGCATTTCTCGACATGCTGCGAGTGATTGCGCATGCGGGATAGATCTTAGAATCTAGGGGCGGGTCCTCAGCACTCACAGGCTTACTTGTCAGCTTCACTGCTGAACACATGTCACCACCTGCTAAATCTGTCCCTTTTCCTATGCCTCTTAATACCACCTCTCCAGTTTCAGGACCGAAATCTAGCACCTTACTTAGGATCACTGACTGGTCAGCCCCAGTATCCCTCCAGATTCTCACTGGAACTGGGGTTTCTCCTTCTTTCACAGACACCGTCCCTTCCGAAATAAATTTCTGACGGCCCTCTCGTACTCTATCCACCTTGACCTCCCTCGTCGATCTGCTGATCGACTCAATGTCTCCTTCTTCGGAGCAAAGCAAGGATTCAATATGACCAGCCTTTCCACAATTATAACAGGTCAAGCCAGGAACCTTCCTGCCAGCCTGCTTGTCCTCCTCCTCACCTTTACCACTAGCTCCCGGCTTATTCTCTACCTTAGCCGGTGGACTTTCTCTAACGTCCCTCCTGCCTTTCTGGTAACTCTTATGTGGGGGAAAATTTGTCGTGTGGGTTAGGGCATATTCATCTGCTAAACTGGCAAATTCCGTTATAGACTTATTCGACTTCTCGTTCAGATACATCCGGATATTATCCGAAACACAACCTTTAAATTCTTCAATCAGAGTTAACTCTCTTAAACGACAGAAATCCTCCTCCACCCTTTCTGCAGCGCAGCAGCGATCCAAGAGCACACCCTTCTCATAGGCAAACTTTGTATACGTCTTATTCCACAGTTTCCTTTAAATCTCTGAAGTTTTGTGTATACGCTTCAGGTACCAACTCGTAGGCCCGAAGGATAGCCTGTTTTACTTCCTCATAATCCTCAGACTCTTCCATGGACAATGCCGCTTATGCCCGTTGAGCCTTTCCTTTTAATACACTTTGTAACAGCGCCACCCACTGATCTCTGGGCCACTTCTGATTCACGGCCCCCTTTTCAAAATGCAAGAATAACTATCAACGTCCATCTCCTCGAACGGAGGTACTAACCTAAACTCCCTACTAACATTAAACTTCTCCGCTCGGTCTGCCCCGCTACCCACATGTTGCCATCTCTCCCTCTCAAACTGCCGTTGTTTCTCTTCCTCCTCCATCCTCCTTTCAGCTTCCTCTTTCCTCCTTTCAGCTTTCCTTTCTTCCTCCTCTGCTTCCAGCTGTCTCATCTGAAGTTCATGCTGCCTCTGCTTCTCCTTCTCAACCAACTCAGCTCTTTCTTTCTCCCTTTTCGCCTCCAACTCCTTTAGCAGGATCTCTTACTCCATTTTCCTCTTCTCCATCTCCAACCTTTTTTTTTCCATCTCTAACTGAGCCGCCCCATCAACTGGTTTCTTCTCAGGGAACAGGTTCAATGCATCAAGCGCGAACACAGCTTTGGATATATAATGCTGGGCTATGGCCCTCTGTATTTCCCACTTTCTCATCGGCGATTTCACCGCCGAGAGATTTAATCGTCTCGCAACACTCACCAATTCCACCTTCCTGGCATTCTCCAATGCCCCCAAAGTCGGGTTCTTTATAAATTTGTCTATTTCCATCTCCTCTGGTTACCGTCTGGTTACCTACGCAACCAGATCAGATAATGGACTTATAGCTCAATTCACTGGACCCCCAACTTGATTTTAAAATCCCGGACGATCCCCAATTTGTTACGTACCCCGTAACTGGGTGTCTAACCAGCAGAAAAGGAGGTATCCGTTGGAGTCTGGTGGTACTATATTCAAACAGTTTTTATTAGTAAAATACACAAATCAATATCAATAATGCAAATATATATATATATGATACATGTTAGCAATACTAAACCTAAAAGTGTGGGTATAATAATAATCAATAATAAACAAGCTCTATCAATGTCTAGTGGATAATGAATTGTCATATGTGAATATAAAGTTTAGTTCAGTTCATACGTGCTGAGGTAGATGTTGGTCGTTGTGTTGTAATTGTTGGAGAGAGAGCGAGAGAGCGAGCAAGATGTAACAGCTACAGGTAGGCAAACCTTTCTTTACGTTCTTGATCCGTCGATGTGTTATGGCCATTCAGGTATGACCCCTCTGTCCTTCAGCTAGACCGTTCTTCTGTGGTGGACTCGTCACTCTGGCATGAGTGGACACACGCACAAGCCCCCACCGGCCCTGCTATAACACCGTGAGTTAAACTGACCGATCCCTTTGTTCGGTCTCCGATGCCCCACATATTCACGTGCGTTCCAACACTCAAGCAGCGCTCAGTAGTGTGTCTCCTGGTGTGTCTGAAGGGAGTCTCCCCAGACCTCACTTTTATCCCTTCTCACGGGGTCTCAGTTGTCCATCAATTTTGAATGGCTGTGTCCATCAAACCAGCCCACTCCGGCTGTCCACTGAGGAATTTTAATGAACAGAATGGTACAAGGTGAACTACCCTCTCAGAAGCCATAAGTCTTTCAGAAGTCATAATATGGTGGATCAACAAGTCTCTCCCCCCTGCTTTATCTCTCTCTTATCTGTAGCAGATGTTCCAATTCCAGCATGTTTTCTCTTACATCTCTCTCTCTCTCATTAGCAGCATAGCAACAGTAACGGTTTGTGATTCTCCAAAGTGGGGGGGGGGGGGGTGGGGGGACATGGGCAACTCTGCACTCTTCTGCCCATGAGAGCTGTTCATCCTTCGTAACACTGGCGTCCACATCTGAGATGTGGAGGGTGTTTAAAGTCCATCTGCACGGATTATAGGACGCGTATATTCCAGTATGATGAAATGACAAGATCGGCAGCGTCAGAGAACCTTAAATATCGTGAGAAGTGATGAATTTAGTCAAGGAGGAAACGGAAAAGTATGTAAAGCTCAGTAAGGACGAATCAAACAGAGCCCTCGAGAATGTGTGTGAGGTCCTTAATGAGTAACTTACTTCAATATTTACCAAGGAGAAAGACAAGGAGGATAGGGAGACCAGTGCGGAGAGTACAAGTATACACAGGCATTTTGAAGTAAGGGAGGAGACAGTGTTGGGTCTCTTAGAGTGCATTAAGGCGTAAAAGTCTCCAGGCCCTGATGGGATATACCACACGTTACAGAGAGAGGCAAGTGAAGAGATTGCTGGGGCCTTGACCAATATACTTGTGACCAGCCTAGCCACAAGCAAACTCCTGGAGAACTGGCTAGTACCTCATATTGATCCGTCATTCAAGACGTGATCCAGGGAATAATCCTGCTGAAAATTGAAACTGCCGAGCTACAGTCGGCTATGAACCAACTGCTGATAAATGGGACCAGTGTAGACAGTGAGTGGATGATCAGAACAGGTATGGCCTGCCAAAAGCTGTTCCCGTGCTGTGTGATCCACCACTCCGAAGACGCTGACTTAAAGATGGTGACACCAGAAGGCATTGATTTCAAAACTCCACACCCCTCTGCAACTGAAATAAACCAGACGGAATCCCTATGTCACCACTGCGAATATCCGTTTCTGTCAAGGTAACATACAGATTGGACACTTCAGCTGAACAACTGGCAATTGATGAAGTTCCTTAGCCTTCTTCGATTAATGTTGCTTCCTTACAGCAAAGCTAACCCTCTCACTGTGTCAGAATCAGTGATTTAAACCTGCTCCAAACACTATGCTTTCATCTGCACATTTCCCTGCACATTGTAACTTGAACCATCTCACTGAGGGTCTGATGGAGACACAACCCCTGCCCCCAACACATGTGATCACATCTCCCCTGCTTCTGACATTTCCAATTCCCTCAGAATGTTTTTCGGATTCAGTCTGAAGGTTATGGTCCATTCAACTCGTTCTCAGAGCTGACAAACCATGTCTTCCCACTGGCTCTTCCACCTCTTTCCTCCCCCTCCAGCCCTGACAATCCATGTCTTCCCACTGGCTCTTCCACCTCTTTCCTCCCCCTCCAGCCCTGACAAACCATGTCTTCCCACTGGCTCTCCCACCTCTTTCCTCCACCTCCAGCCCTGACAAACCATGTCTTCCCACTGGCTCTTCCACCTCTTTCCTCCACCTCCAGCCCTGACAAACCATGTCTTCCCACTGGCTCTTCCACCTCTTTCCTCCAACTCCAGCCCTGACAAACCATGTCTTCCCACTGCCTCTTCCACCTCTTTCCTCCCCCTCCAGCCCTGACAAACCATGTCTTCCCACTGGCTCTTCCACCTCTTTCCTCCACTTGCAGCCCTGACAAACCATGTCTTCCCACTGCCTCTTCCACCTCTTTCCTCCACCTCCAGGGAAGCTGCATTTCCATAAGACCATAAGACCTCCTTCTAATCAGGCACTGATTTATCAATGCTGGAATCTTTCCTGTAATACCATGGGCTCCTAGCTTGCTTAGCAGCCTCAAGGGTGGCACCTTGTCACAGGCCTTTCGAAAATCCAAGCACCCAACATCAACGTATTCACCTCTCTCTATCCTGCTTGTTCTTTCTTCAAATAAAAATAGCCGAATATCCTGCTGCTAATTCAATATGCCAGCAACAACCTCCGACAAATAAGAGACCCCCTGAATTTAATGTTTCGAGTTTTTCCATCGCTCACTGATTGAAAACGATTGACGTACGTGCAAAGTAAATGCGATATCAGGCAAATTCACCGGCGGGAAATGGTCTAAAATGCAAATGATGGCGCTGTGATCCTGCAATTTGCTTCCAGTAAGTGAAAAATACACTGAAGGAGAAGGGCATCCATACCTTGCTGTCGACTTTGACCGGTTGTTATCTCTGGGAGATAGCAATCTCGCCACAGCCGCTCCCCATTGCCCATTACCCGATGTTTACAACTGCGGACAACTGTTAAAGATGGCTTTTAAATGGGCCAACTTAACATCAGTGCAAGCCCAGGCTAAGGGGCCCAATTAAATCTGCAGAAAGGGAATGTCCGCTGATCAAAAGAGATCATTATTCCAAATGCATAGTATTCCATCAGAGTTGAGAGCGCTCTTGCTTCTGCTCACTCTGTGCAATAAACCCACAGGGATCTTTGCCCTGAGCTGTCGCTGGAGTTTATAATCTGACAATAAACTTGTCCCAAGGTGAACAATAACTCAAAGCGACGGCACCAACCGAACGGAACCAGGATGCGGGTTATGATTCCTCTCTGGAGGTGGTAAAATGTCGCGCACTGAAGTATTAATTCTAGTTCGGACCACAAGTTAGAAAGACTCATTCAAGCAAGGTGAGTCTTTGTGTGGTTTAACACAAGCGTTGTGGAACAGGGTGTGGCGTTACATGCTGAATAGACTGAAGTTCTGGTTTATGAGCGTGTTATCAACTGAACATTGCTCAGAGTGTGTTCACTTACTGTTAGGGCCATAAAAGTCAGATGTTCGGATTCGCTGGAAACTAAAGCTAGGAGTCCTGCATCAGGTAGGAACATGGACTGTTTTCGGCAATGTTATGGTGTTTTAATAAGCCTACTTCTAACGGCAGTATTTCTAATATTTCTACCATATCAATATTACCATTGAAACCGCGCGGTTTTACGGATCTGCGCGCTCGATTATTCTGTATGTGTTTTTTCAGCGAAGACGAGGTAGATCTGACAGTGATATTTATATTAACAAATAATGTGATAATTCTCACTAACCGTAGACCAAAATAGCAAATTCTACACTCAGTGGGCGCTTTACTATGTACCTACTGTACCTAATAATGTGGCCACTGAGTGCATGTCCGGGAGCATCTGCTGCTGTTACCCGTCGGCTTCAATGCTGACCTCTACTCTGTGTTCGCTGGAACTCGATAAAGACGGGGAGCTGATTGTATTCGCTGTCATTTAGATGAAGGTGAGGAGATTTTATCCCCTGGTGGTTACATAAATGAATTAAGCTTATGCTGGAGACATCGAACATCACCTGGATTCCGAACAGGAATGTGGGGAACATGTTTGCTGCTGTTAGGGGAAACAGCTTTTTTTTTCCACTGAGGTGGAACTAGTGCCTCTTTTCCTCAAAGGGAAAGAGAAGAAGAGTTTTCTTTCAATGTGGTTAATTCGGCAGCGCACAGATCCTCGACAGGCGAGGGAGTGAAGTGTTGCAGCCGGTCGCAGGAATGTGTCACTGAGATCACGGTCCAGCTGTGATCATAGAAAATGGCGGAACAGGACTGAGGGGACGAATGTCCTGTTACTACTTCAATAGGCCAGTAGCACACTCTGACAAATAAGAGACCCGGTGTATTTAACATTTGAAGTTTTCCCTTCGATCTCAGACGAGGAACGGTAGATGTATTTGTAAAATAAGTGCAATGCCTGCCAAATTGGCCGGCGGGACATGGTCATAATTTCATCTGATTCTAGGTTGACATGGTAACTTGTTTCCAGTAAGCGAGCAATAATCTGAAGGGGAAGGGCGTTCATATCTCTCTGTTGACTTTGACCGGTTGGTATCTCTGGGAGATGGTTATCTCGGCACAGTTGCTCCACAATCGGCCCATTACTGTAATGGACCAACTGCGGACTTCTGTTAAAAATGGTTCTTTCTGAACAGGCTGACCTTCAACTCAGCTCCAGGCAGCCGGGGCAGACTCAGGGAATGCCCAGTGTTCAAAAGGAAAAAAATATATATAAATGACTCCAAATGCATAATATTTTACAATCGCCCTTCCTTCTGCTCTCTGTGTGCAATAAACCCGCAGCGATCTTTGTCCTGAGCTGTACCTGGAGTTTATAATCCGACAATAAACTGCTCCCAAGGCGAACAACAAATCAAAGGGACGACACCAACAGAACCGAACCAGGATACGGGTTGTGCTCTCTCCCTGGAGCAGATCAAATTTTCGAGAGAAAGGTAATTATTGCATCGGGCAGTGAAGTCGTACTTTTGGCTCGAACTACAGGTTAGAAACGAGTTTTTGCGTTTTTCACTACAAGCGTTGTGGAACAAGGGGTGCCGTTACATGCTGAATAGACTGAAGCTCAGGTTTATGATCTGAACATTGCTCAGGGGGTGTGTTCACTTACTGGTAGGGACATAAAATTCAGATACTCGGATTCACTGAAACCAGACTCAGGAGTCCAGCACCAGGTAAGAACAGGGACTGTACTGGGCTGTGTTATGGTGTTTCAATAAGCCCACTTGTCACGGCAAGTATTTCTAGTTTTTCTACCGTATCAATACTATCAGTTGCTGTTCCAGGGGAAGCTGAAACAGGTGAAGATAGATGAGGTTATTGTTATGAGGTGGAACTGTTTTCAAAGGAAATGAGAACCGGGGTTTGGTTTTTTCAATGTTTTAAATTCCGCAGGGCACATATTCTGGACAGGCAAGGGAGTGAAGTGTTGCAGACGGTCGCAGGGATGAGTCACTGAGATCTCAGTCCTGCTGTGATCATAGAGAATGGCGGAACAGGACTGAGGGGGTGAATGTCCTGTTACTAATTACACACTCTATGGTGGAACTTGTGTATGTTTGGAATTCTCTTCCTCAAAGGAAACGAGAAGCAGGGATTATTTTCTGTGAGTTTAATTCCGCAGCGGAGAGATTTTTGACAGACAAAGGAGTGAATTGGTCTAGGCGGTGGCAGGGATGGGTCACTGAGATCACAGTCCTGCTGTGATCATAGAGAATGACGGAACAGGACTGAGGGGGCGAATGCCCTGTTACTAATTCAACATACCAGCAGCAAACTCTGACAGAGAAGAAACGCAGTGAAATTAATGTTTTTACCCATCGTTCTCTGACGAGGAACGATACAAGTTCTTGTAAAATAAATGCGAGGCTGTTGGATGTATGTGTGAAGTAAACGGGTTGCCAGGCAAATTCGCCAGCGGGATATGATGATAATTTCATATGATTGCTACACTGATGTGGTAACTTGTTTCCAGTAAGTGAGCAATAAGCTGAAGGAGAAGGGCGTCCTTATCTTGCTGTGGACATTGACCGGTGGTTATCTCTGGGAGATAGTTATCTCGGGACAGCTGCTCTCCAGTCGGCCCATTACTGCAATGGTCCAACTGCGGACTACTGTTAAAGATGGCTCGTTATAAACAGGGTGACCTTGAAGTCTGCTCCAGGCAGAGGGGGCACAGTTAAATCTGGAGAAAAGGAATGCCTCCTGTTCAAAAGAGAACATTATTCCAAATACATAATATCCCATCAGTGTTGAGAGCGCCCTTCCTCCTGCTCACTCTGTGCAATAAACCCACAGCGATCTTTGCCCTGAGCTGTCGCTGGAGTTTATAATCTGACAATAAACTGACCTTAACTAGTACAATAAATTGAAGTGACGACGCCAACCCAACCGGACCAGGATGCGGGTTGCGATTCCTCTCCAGAGCAGATCAAGTATTCTGGAGAGAGGAAACTACTGCACCGCTTGCACTGTAGTATTAATTCTGGTTCAGACCACTTGTAAGAGTGACTTGTTCATGCAAAGTAAGCTTTTATGTGGTTTAACACAAGAGTTGTGGAACAGAGTGTGGCGTTACATGCTGAATAGACTGAAGATCAGGTTTATGAGCGTGTTATCAACTGAACATTGCTCAGAGTCTGTTCACTTACTGGTAGGGCCATAAAATTCAGATGTTCTGATTCGCTGGAAACAGAATCAGGAGTCCCAGCACCAGGTAAGGACAGGGTTTTGGGGAAATGTTATGTTTCATTACGCCCACTGGTCACCCCAGTAATGCTAATGTTTCTACCAGTTTAATATTGTCCTTAGGATTGCGTGGATTAACGGATATGTGTGTTTTATACTGTTTGTTTTTTTTTTTAGCAAAAACATTGTATATCTGGCAGTGATATTTCGGATAAAAATTCCTGTAATAAATCTCACTGACAGTTGATAAAAGTATGGAAGTCTACACTCAGGGGGTACGTTTTTATGTACCCCTGTACCTAATGATGTGACACTGAGTGAATGCTCGGGGTTTACTGCGGCTGTACCCCGTCCAAATCCAAGGTTATGCGTTCAGTGACGCTCTTCTGCACGCCGCTGTTGGAACCCAAGCTTACTAGATTTCTTGCTGCCTTCCTGTCAGATTTAATCAGTCTGGCCAATCTCACTGAGCTCTGTCATTAACGGGGCCTTTAGAGCCGCCGCTCACTGGATTTTCCTTTGCTTTGATTCCGGACCATTCTCAGTAAACCGAGAGATTTATACGTGAGAATCCAAGTAGCTGATCAGTTTCCGCAACACTCAGACCACCCGGTCTGGCACTAGCGATCAATCCACGGTCAACAGACAATAGACAATAGGTGCAGGAGTCGGCCGTACGGCCCTTCGAACCAGCAACTGCCATTCAATGTGATCATGGCTGATAATCCACCATCAGTACCCTGTTCCTGCCTGCTACCCATATCCCTTACCTCCGCTAACTTTAAGAGCTCTATCTATCTCTTTCTTGAAAGCATCCAGATAATTGGCCTCGACTGCCTTCTGAGGCAGAGCATTCCATAGATCCACAACTCTCTGGGTGAAAAGGTTTTTCCTCAACTCTGTTCTAAATGGGTCTACCACTTATTCTTAAACTATAGCCTCTGGTTCTGAACTCCCTCAACATCGGGAACAATTTTCCTGCCTCTAGCGTGTCCAATCCCTTAATAATCTTATATGTTTCAATCTGATCCCCTCTTATACTTCTAAATTCCAGTGTATATTCCGGTCAACGTCACTTACATCACATTTATTTCCTATTCAGATGTTTGGCCTGAATAACAAGTGAACTCGTTGACCATACCTGCAGGTGTTTGTGCTTTGAGCTGCAAGCAGATGATTAACAGATTCGCATTAATGAGCTGGTATAGAGTTGTACCTAACAAAGAGGCCATTTAGTGCATTTCCCATTTAGGCAAACCCTCACCCATCTCGAATACGAACACGGATGAGATCTGGGCTTGATTATTGACGATTTGGATGTTTGTAACAACAGGTTGTCGCTGACAAGGCAGTGGACAAAATACT
Organism: Hemitrygon akajei; assembly: GCF_048418815.1. Classification (NCBI taxonomy): domain Eukaryota; kingdom Metazoa; phylum Chordata; class Chondrichthyes; order Myliobatiformes; family Dasyatidae; genus Hemitrygon; species Hemitrygon akajei. The sequence goes on along the minus strand of NW_027331944.1, from coordinate 5,919,805 downwards.
GTTATAAGGTGGGGATAATCTGGAGAGAGAGACCCGTCACTGTTCCTCTAAACTGCGCGTCTGCGGAACCAAAATGCTCCCGCGAACGGAGCCTTTGTTGCAGCGCAGATGGAATTAAACACTGTCGGATAAACGTTTATGAAACCTGAAAGTTTTTCTTTGCTGTACTGCATTTTTATCCTGTCCTTTAGTTACTAATTAAAATCAATAGAATTTTTTTTTTCTCTTGCCTGTCTTCATCCTTAAATATTCATAGATGCATTTTACAAAAGAGGAGACATCTACGATCCTGTGCTTTTCTCAGTCCGTGTGAAAATTTCCGGCTCAGAGCAATGGTTGATCCATGTAGCTGCAAAAATAGTAATTAGAGGGAATATTGGAGACCGAACCACGTTTACATTCTGTGCATATTAATCACGATTGAATATGGTACATTATCGTGCTTCCTGTTATAGAGGAGATGTTAAAAGTCAATAGAGTGGGCAAAACTGGGATTCTGGGAGCTGGGAAACTGGGAAACTGGGAGTTTCACCGGGGGGCCTCTCTGGTGTCCAGGAAATAGTAATGAATAACGCAAGAAAAATTAATAAAATTTTGCCCTGACCGAGGGAGCGTACTGTGAGGCAACGAGGCGAAGTGCTTAACAATACAGAGATAACGTTGAGCAGCGGAAAACATAGAAGGTCCATTTACTATAAATTCAAGAGCTTTTCGTTTTCGTTTCTCGAAAGATCACTATTAATGCCCAGATAATCACTTTTACTACCTTTTAAGAACACTGTGTGTAGTACCTCCCCCCATTATAGGTATGAGCAAGGATGAGATCTGGGCCAAATTGCGCAATTAAGCGTTCAGCATATCACGCATCATCCTGGATAATCCCAGTTCTGATACTGGGTCTTCCACAGTGCCTTGTTCCACAGATCCAATCTGATGTACCGAGTTTCCAGCACTTTATAAGAGGACGCAGGAATATGGCATTGGGGCGAAAAAATAATCAGCCATGATTGAATGATGGAGGAGACTCGATGGACTGAATCACTTCATTCTGCTCTGATATCTTATCATGACTGAATGATGAGTCCTTCGTATCCCGTAGCAGGATTTGTGACGTGTGAGGGACAATTACAGATTTGTTCAATGAGATCTTTTTATTTGTCTTCAGCGTTTAAATTTCAGTGAGATTCGCTTTTGGAACATTGAGCAGAACGGTTTGCTCTCATTTGTATTGTTAATGTGCTTCATTTTCTCTCTGGTAAAGTTAGACCTGCGTTGAGAGAGTTATTGGAAGAAAAGTCCACGACTGGAAGCAAACCACAACTGAAGACGAGGGGGCAGCAACAATGAACCAGCCCGAGGATTGAGAGCATCAACAGGAGAGGAACTCTTCTGACTCAGTGTTTCCATTAATTCAGTCAGGAGAAAGTTTGGTGAGTCTCATTTAGTCAAACACTGGTCCTTTAGACATCACTTACCTGTACCAAGGTAGGTACGAAATAGGTGGAATGGACTGAATGTGCCCAGAGATACCAGTTGCCTCTCCAATCACTAAAGATCCGGTAAAGTGCTTTCAGAAGCCCAACTCTTTACAGTCACTCACATTCTCTCAGTCTTTGCTCATTTGAAGGTCCTGCAATCATCTGAAGTAGCTTTTGGTTAGTTCTGATGTTTCCTTGTTACGTTATAATCATCTTAAAATGCGTTGACAACTTCCTACTTTTATAAGAGGCCGCAAGTGCGTCGTACTGTAGTGATTGTAGAAAGGTGGAGTTACCATGAACTGCAGCAACATGCCCTTGATCCCATTGGCTATTGCAATCTGCAGTGGTATAACCTACCCTCGAATATATCGTCGCGTAGGCCTCTGCCGAGAACAGGACCATTTCTGAAGCAAAATATCCCAACACTGCATTTTATTCAGTCCTAACTAGCACATGGCAACCCATAATTTACATTGACATACCTTAGCCTCATCAAGTACTTTTCTGCTAATTACATTGTCAGAACCTGTGAACGTGACATTAAGCAGAGGTGGAAATTCAAAGTTATGTTCCCTGATGTTGTGCATGGGACTTCAGCAAAGCCTTTGACAAAGTGTCACATGACAGCTTGGCCCCGATGATTAGGTCCCATGCTGTCCAGAGAGAGCAAATTGGATGTATTCAAATTAGCTTCAAGGTAGCAAGCAAGAGTGCTGGTTGAAGGTTTCTCCTTGCAATGGAGGCGAGTAATTAGCGGTGGTGCCGTGAGGCTACAAATTGGGATCTTTTGATATTCGTACCCCGTAACTGGGTGTCGGACCAGCAAAGATAGAAGAATCCGTTGGAGTCTGATGGTACTATTTTCAAACAGTCTTTATTAGTAACATATACGAATCAATATCAACAATGCAAATATATAGATAATACACGTTAGCAAATACTAAACCTAAATGTGTGGGTATAATAATAATCAATAATAAACAAACTCTATCGATGCCTAAGGGATAATGAATTGTCATTTGTGAATATAAAGTTCAGTTCAGTTCATACGTGCTGAGGTAGTTATTGGTTCTTGTGTTTTAATCGGTGGAGACCGAGAGAGAGAGAGAGAGAGAGAGAGAGAGAGAGAGAGAGAGAGATGAGAGAGAGGAGAGAGAGAGGAGAGAGAGAGAGAGAGAGAGAGAGAGAGAGGAGAGAAGGAGGAGAGAGAGAGAGAGAGAGAGAGAGAGCGAGCAAACAGTGACAGCTATTGCCAGGCAAACCTTCCTTTACGGTCTTGATCCATCGATGTATTGTTGTGGCCATTCAGGTGTGACCCCTCTGTCCTTCAGCTAGACCGTTCTTCTGTGGTGCACCCGTCACACAGGCAGGGGCGGACACACACACAAGCCCCCACCGGCCCTGCTATAACACTGTGAGTTAAACTGACCGATCCTTTGTTCGGTCCCCGATGCCCCACAGCTTCACGTGGGTTCCAACACTCAAGCAGTGCTCACTAGTGTGTCTCCTGGTGTGTCTGTGGGTGTCTCCCCAGACCTCACGTTTATCCCCACTCACGGGGTCTCAGGTGTCAATCAGTTTTGAATGGCTTAGCCCATCAAACCAGGCCACTCCGGCTGTCCACTGAGGAATTTTTAATGAACGGAATGGTACCAAGTAATCAGCCCTCTCCCGGAGCCATAAGTCTTTCAGGAGTCATAATATGGTGGGTCAACAAGTCTCTCTCTCCCGGTGTTATCTCTCCCTTATCTGATACAGATGTTCCAGTCCCAGTATATTTTCCCTTTGTCTCTCTTTCTCTCTCATTAGCAGCGTCATAACAGTAGCAGTTTGTGATTCTCCCGGGGGGGGGGGGGGTGGGGGGTGGGGGGGGGAATACATAGGCAACTCTGTACCCTTCTGCCCATCAGAGTTGTTCATCCTTCATAACACCCCCATCCTTCTAGGAATTTTCACCATAGGGGAAAATTAACTAATACAGCGTCTTCCGGAATTATAGAAGTGTTTTTAACTACAAAGCAATACAGATATACATTCAACTTAGCATCTAGATAAGCAGTCAGCGATTACATTGTCACTTCCTTTAATATGTTGTATCTGAATATCAAACTCTTCGAGCATCAGACTCCAACTTAGTAATCTCTTGTTTTATTTTTCATGTTAGCCAGGAATACCAAAGGGTTGTGATCTGTATAAACAATTAAGGGTCTTTGTGCTGAGCAAATGTACACTGCAAAATGTTGTATTGCCAAAACAAGTGCCAACAATTCCTTGTCTACGGTAGAGTAATTCCTCTGTTGCACTTTGAACTTCCGAGAGAAATACGCTACTGGGCGTTCCACTCCATCCCTGCTTTCTGCAATAGGACTGCCCCTGCAACCTCATCACTGGCATCAGTCGCCAGGGAGAAAGGTTCCAACAAGTCAGGAGCCTTTAACACAGGGTGATGGCACAGTATGGTTTTTAACTTGTCAAAAGCATCCTGACAAGATTTGTTCCACTCAAATTTTTCTTCCTTCCGTAGGAGTTTTGTAAGCGGGAGGGCGATATCAGCAAAGTTCTTACAAAATCTTCGATAGCACCCCACCATGCCCAAAATCTTCTCAAGGGTCTTTTATTTGTTTGTACAGGAACCTCAGAAATAGCCTGTACTTTTACCTGCACAGGGGCCAACTGCCCCTACCCTACCACATACCCCTGGTAGGTGATTGTGGCATGACCAAATTCACTCTTTGCAAGGTTCACTGTAAGTTGGGCTGCAGAAATTCTTTTAAACAGGTTTTCTACAGCCTCAATGTGCTCATCCCAGGTGTCAATCCAAACTACCACATCGTCAATATAAGCCTTGGTATTTGTTAACCCTTTTATCACCATGTCAGTCATCCTCTGAATGTCCCTGGTGCATTTTGCATTCCGAACGGCAAGACGTTGTACTCGTAAAACCTGGATGAGGTGACAAAGGCCGAAATTTATCGAGCCCTGTCCGTTAAAGGAACGCACCAGTATCCCTTTAACAAGCCAATCTTAGTGATGTACCTCGCTTTCCCCATTTTATCAATGCAATCGTCCACCCTAGGGATAGGGTAAGCATCTGTCTGCGTGACAGCATTCACCTTTCTGTAATCGGTACAGAATCTTATGGTACCGTCCGGTTTCGGTACTACTACGCAGGGAGAGGCCCACGCAGAAAAGGATTCACGAATTATACCAACAGCTAGTATATGCTCAATTTATTTTTCTACCAGATAACTCTTTTCCAAATTCATCCGATAAGGGGATTGTTTAATAGGCTGGGTCGAGGTAACAATGACATCATGCTCTGTTCCTTTACACCTCCTTGGAACATCTGGACATAAATCTGTATGCCGTTTAATGAGCTGTGTTAACTGCTCTCTTTGTTCAGGCTCTAAGTGATTGACTATCAGCAAGGTTGGCTAGAATAGCTGAGTTCTCTAGTCTGGTGGGTATTATACTTACCTTTTCAAAACGGTCTGGTTCCTCCTCAACACTCCTCTCTGCCTCATCAGTTTCCGTGACTGCACCGAGCACCGCGGGGGTCGTTTCATGATAACCTTTCAGCAGGTTTACATGAACCCACTGGTTCGGCTTGCGTCTATCAGGGGTTTCAATCACATAATTCAGCGAGTCTGTTTTCTTAACTACTTTGTATGGCCCTTGAAACCTTGCCTGTAGGGGGTTGGTAACTACAGGGAATAGGACCAAGACCTCATCGCCCACGTGAAATCCTTGCTCTCGGGTACGTTTGTCATACCATTGCTTCATTCTCGTCTGGGAGTCTTTTAAGTTTTCCTTTGCCAAGGCGCATACCTTATGGAGTCTTTCCCGGAATTTTAAAACATAGTCAATCACACTGACTTGAACTTTCGGACTGGACCACTTCTCTTTAAGTAGGGGTGTTAAAGGTCCTCTGGGCCTGTGACCAAAAACGAGCTCAAACGGACTGAACCCCAGAGATTCCTGAACCGTATCCCTCACTGCAAATAACAGAAGTGGTAACGCATCATCCCAGTCTCGAACGGTTTCCTGACAATAAGTTTTAATCATGGTCTTTAGTGTAGCGTGGGATCTTTCCAACGCTCCTTGAGATTCCGGATGGTATGGAGACGCTAAAATTTGTTTAACTCCCATCTGTGTTTATCATTTGCTGAAATGCTCCTGGATGTAAATGTACTCCCCAGATCCGATTGTATTTCCTTAGGCAGCCCCACTGTGGTAAATAATTTAATGAGGGCCTTCACCACCGCAGGGGTCCTAATATTCCCCCAAAGGCACAGTCTTTGGATATCGTGTAGCGGCACACAGCATGGTCATGACGTACTGCCGCCCACTCGCTGTTCTGGGCAAAGGACCCACAAAATCCACAATGATTCGGGAGATAGGTTCCTCAAAAGCGGGTGTCGGTCTGAGAGTTGCCTTAGGGATAACCTGGTTCGGTTTTCCTACTACCGGACACGTATGGCACCTTTTACAATAATCAGCTATATCCTTCCTCATTTCTGGCCAACAGAAACCTTTCATAACCCTATCCACAGTCTTTCTTACTCCCAAATGTCCACCTAGATGTCCCTTGTGAGCTAAGTTCAAAATTTTATCCCGATGCCCCTTCGGTATTACCGCCTGATGTACCACCGCCCAGTCCTCATCGTCTGGCACCCTGGTCGGCCTCCACTTCCTCATTCAAATACTCCGTCCTTCAGGTAGTAGCCCTCTGGTTCTTTATCCAGTTCTGTCTCAGAAGAACTGACTCTCTCAATGCCACGAGCTCCTTGTCACGTCCTTGCTCCTTTATAAATTCTCTCCTTGCTAAGGGTAGGTCTACCTCCACTCCTTTATTCTCTTTCACCTCCCTGTTCTCCGCTTTACCATCCCCTAACCCCCTCTTGGTACAGGGTAGGTAAAACGGCTCAGCCAAATCAATACTGGACTCATTTAAACTGTCCTCTTTCTCAGCTGCCTTTCTCGAGATGCTGCGAATGATTGCGCATATGGTATAGATCTAGAATCTAGGGGCGGGTCCTCAGCACTACAGGCTTACTTGTCAGTTTCACTGCTGCTCACACGTCACCACCTGCTGAATCTTACCAAGAAGGTCGTCCACGCCGTCTCTCGGTAATTCTGACCGCACCCCCATTTCAACTGGTCCAGATACCAGGTCACATTTTAAAATGATCCTGTGCAAAGGTACAACTTCTGTCCCTTTTCCTATCCCTCTTAATGCCACCTCTCCAGTTTCAGGACCGAAATCTAGCACCTTACTTAGGATCAATGAGTGGTCATACCCAGTATCCCTCCAGAATCTCAGTGGAACTGGGGTTTCCCCTTCTTTCACAGACAGCCGTCCCTTCAGAAATAAATTTCTGACGGCCCTCTCGTACTCTATCTACCTTTGCCTTCCTCGTTGATCTGCTGATCGACTCAATACACCCTGTAGGGGACTGCCGTACTCCCTTTTCCTGCCTCCTACTTCGGAGCAAAGCACTTAGATGCAATATGACCAACCTTTCCACAATTATAACAGATCAAACCAGGAAACTTCCTGCCAGCCAGCTTTGTCCTCCTCCTTACCTTTACTACTAGCTCCCGGCTTATTCTCTACCTTAGCCGGTGGACTTTCTCTACGGTCACTACTGCCTTTCTGCTAACTCTTATTTGGGGGAAAACTTTGTCTTGTGGTTTAGGGCATATTCATCTGCTAAACTGGCAAATTCCGTTATAGACTTATTCGACTTCTCGTTCAGATACGTCCGGATATTATCCGAAACACAACCTTTCAATTCTTCAATCAGAATTAAGTCTCTTAAACGATAGAAATCCTACTCCACCCTTTCTGCAGCGCAACAACGATCCAAAAGCACAGCCTTCTCGTAGGCAAACTCTGCATACGTCTGATTCCACAGTTTATTTAAATCTCTGAAGTTTTGTCTATACGCTTCAGTACCAACTCGTAGGCCCGAAGGATAGCCTGTTTTACTTCCTCATAATCCTTAGACTCTTCCATGGACAATGCCGCATATGCCCGTTGAGCTTTGCTTTTAATACACTTTGTAACAACGGCCACCCACTGATCTCTGGGCCACTTCTGATTCACGACCACCTTTTCAAAATGCAAGAAGTAACTATCAACGTCCGTCCTCCTCGAACGGAGGTACTAACCTAAACTCGCTACTAACATTAAACTTCTCCGCTCAGTCTGCCCCGCTACCCAGATGTTGCCATCTCTCCCTCTCGAACTGCCGTTGTTTCTCTTCCTCCTCCATCCTCCTTTCAGCTTCCTCTTTCCTCCTTTCAGCTTTCCTTTCTTCCTCCTCTGCTTCCAGCTGCCTCATCTGAAGTTCATGCTGCCTCTGCTTCTCCTTCACAACCAACTCAGCTCTTTCTTTCTTCCTTTTCGCCTCCAACTCCTTTAGCAGGATCTCATACTCCATTTTCCTCTTCTCTCAATCTCCAACCTTATTTTTTTCCCATCTCTAACTGAGCCGCCCCCATCGACTGGTTTCTTCTCAGGAAACAGGTTCAATGCATCAGGCGCGAACACAGCCTTGGATATATAATGCTGGGGCTATGGCCCTCTGAATCTCCCACTTTCTCATCGACGATTTCACCGCCGAGAGTTAATGTTCTCGCAGCACTCACCAATTCCACCTTCCTGGCATTCTCCAATGCCCCCAAAGTCGAGTTCTTTATAAATTTGTCTATTTCCATCTCTTCTGGTTCCCGTCTGGTTACCTACGCAACCAGATCAGATAATGGACTTATAGCTCAATTCACTGGACCCCCAATTTGATTTTCAAATCCCGGACGAGCCCCAATATTTTACGTACCCCGTAACTGGGTGTCTAACCAGCAGAAAAGGAAGTATCCGTTGGAGTCTGGTGGTACTATATTCAAACAGTTTTTATTAGTAAAATACACAAATCAATATCAATAATGCATATATATATATATATATATATATATATATGATACATGTTAGCAATACTAAACCTAAAAGTGTGGGGTATAATACTAATCAATAATAATCAAGCTCTATCAATGTCCAGTGGATAATGATTGTCATATGTAAATATAAAGTTCAGTTCAGTTCATACAGGCTGAGGTAGATGTTGTTCGTTGTGTTGTAATTGTTGGAGAGAGAGAGCGAGAGAGAGCGAGAGAGAGCGAGCAAGATGTAACAGCTATAGGCAGGCAAACCTTCCTTTGCGTTCTTGATCCGCCGATTTGTTGTGGCCATTCAGCTATGACCCCTCTGTCCTTCAGCTAGACCGTACTTCTGTGGTGGACTCGTCACTCTGGCATGAGTGGACACACACACAAGCCCCCACCGGCCCGGCTATAACACGGTGAGTTAAACTGACAGATCCCTTTGTTCGGTTTCCGATGCCCCACAACTTCACGTGGGTTCCAACACTCAAGCAGCGCTCAATAGCGTGTCTACCCAGACCTCACTTTTATCCCTACTCACAGGGTCTCAGTTGTCCATCAATTTTGAATGGCTGTGCCCATCAAACCAAACCACTCCGGCTGTCCACTGAGGAATTTTAATGAACAGAATGGTACAAGATAAACAACCCTCTCAGAAGCCATAAGTCTTTCAGAAGTCATAATATGGTGGATAAACAAGTCTCACTCCCCTGCTTTATCTCCCTCTTATCTGCGGCAGATGTTCTAATTCCAGCATGTTTTCTCTTACATCTTTCTCTCTCATTAGCAGCATAGCAACAAAAACGGTTTGTGATTCTCCAAGGGGGGGGGGGTGCATGGGCTACTCTGCACCCTTCTGCCCATCAGAGCTGTTCATCCTTCGTACACCCCCATTCTTCTGAGAATTTTCACTGTGAAAATGAACGAATACAGCGTCTTACAGGATTACAGAGTTTATCAAAAATACAGAAGTGTTCTTAACTATAAAGGTAATACAATTATACATTTACACTTAGCATCAACTTTAATTTGTTGTATCTCAACATCAAATTCCTGTAGCATCAGACTCCAATCCAACAACCGCCCACCTCCTTTCTTTTCGTCAGCAAAAACAAAATACCAAAGGGCTGTGATCCTAGCCCAAGTGCACACTACAAAATGTGAACCAATGCTTGTGTAACTATACTGTGGTACATCACAGCAGTTTGTGCAAATACCAATCTCCATTTTACTTTCAAACCCAACAGTCAATCTTCCATGGTGTTGTCTTGATTATTCACATGCTTTGTCAAATTCCCTCAAAAACAGATCCTGCCATTCAACGTGGCACCTTGTCAACCTTTGCCCCTTTTCTACTTAACTCTCTCATGGTTAGCTTGCTCACCAGTGTGGAATAGGCCTTCACATACTCCTTTCATAGGAGTTATCTTATCACCAATGTTTTCCAAACTTAGCCCATTCTCTGAACTTGCACACAATTCTTTATTTTTTGAGCAAGTCATTAATTCTATTTCAGGACCCTTTATTCTATTAGTTTTCAGTTTAATATCCCTCTTCGTCAAAACAACACTTTTGGTTCTGTCTCTCCAAATCACCTCCTTGAATTACATCAGGCAATTGTTTAACTGTAAATTCCAAAACAAACTGTAATTGATTCACAGGCACCTTGTTAACAAGCCATTTTTCCTTCAGCCTGGTTACTGCTTCTAAAACCAATCCAGACTTTATATTTTCTTTATTCAATTTAGGAACAACATCTTTCCCTTCTCCTTCAATAATGTTCACATCACCAGCTTTCATCTCCTCACTAAGTTTTAACACACCTTTTAATACAAACAACTGAGAATTCTCACTTTCCACTGGTACCCAAGGTTAACCCCTTCTTCACTAAACCAAGTCCATCTGACCCAAAAGGACTGCATTCCTTTTCAACTAAATCAGATACCTCAGACTTTTTCTGATCTTCAACACTAGGTTCAGTATCCTCTGACTCTACAGGCACTTCAACAACCTGAACACAAGCAAACGGGACATCTACCTCTTCTAGGCTTCCAATACCAGTCCCCTTTTCAAATAGTAAGCTCCTCTGATCCTCCAGGTTACTCTCTGGGCAACTCCCATCCGCAGTAAACTCAACCCTGCCTGTTAAAACAACTTCATCTGCTAACCCAGCAGTCTCCTTCAAGGTAATGGCATCCTTTACATCTAGGACTGCCCTTACATCATTATCGGGAACACATTTAAGTTTTTCTACTTCTTCAAACAGTTCTGTCAAGTCAGACAGATCATCGGTGTCCAACCCTGGACCTTCTAACTGCCTCATCTGTTTCTCATCCTTACTCTGTGCCTCTATAAATTCCTTTTGGCTAAGGGTAAATCTACCTCCTCTCCTTTACCTTCTTTCACCTCCCCTATTCTCCGCTTTACCATCCCCTAACCCTTCTAGGTAAAGGGTCGGTAAATACGTCTCAGCCAAATCAACAGTGGACTCATTTAAACTGTCTCTTTCTCAGCCGCCTTTCTCGACATGCTGCGAGTGATTGCGCATGCGGGATAGATCTTAGAATCCAGGGGCGGGTCCTCAGCACTCACAGGCTTGCTTGTCAGCTTCACTGCTGAACACACGTCACCACCTGCTAAATCGTTACCAAGAAAGACGTCCACGCCGTCTCTTGGTAATTCTGACCGCCTAGCCCTACTTCAACAGGTCCAGATACCAGGTCACATTTTAAAATGATTCTGTGCAAAGGTACAACTTCTGTCCCTTATCTTATGTCACTTAATACCACCTCTCCAGTTTCAGGACCGAAATCTAGCACCCTTACTTAGGATCAATGACTGGTCATCCCAGTATCCCTCCAGATTCGCACTGGAACTGGGGTTTCTCCTACTTACACAGACACCGTCCCGTCCGAAATAAATTTCTGACGGCCCTCTCGTACTCTATCCACCTTGACCTCCCTCATCGATCTGCTGATCGACTCAATGCAACCTGTAGGGATCGCCGTTTTCCCTTTTCCTGTCTCCTTCTTCGGAGCAAAGCACTTAGATGCAATATGAACAACCTTTCCACAATTATAACAGGTCAAGCCAGGAACCTTCCTGCCAGCCTGCTTGTCCTCCTCCTTACCTTTACCACTAGCTCCCGGCTTATTCTCTACCTTAGCCGGTGGACATTCTCTACCGTCCCTACTGCCTTTCTGGTAACTCTTATTGGGGGAAACTTTGTCTTGTGGGTTAGGGCATATTCATCTGCTAACCTGGCAAATTCCGTTATAGACTTATTCGACTTTTCGTTCAGATACGTCCGGATATTATCCGAAACACAACCTTTAAATTCGCCAATCAGAATTAGCTCTCTTAAACGACAGAAATCCTCCTCCACCCTTTCTGCAGCGCACCAGCGATCCAAGAGCACACCCTTCTCATAGGCAAACTTTGTATACGTCTTATTCCACAGTTTCTTTAAATCTCTGAAGTTTTGTGTATACGCTTCAGGTACCAACTCGTAGGCACCCCGAAGGATAGCCTGTTTTACTTCCTCATAATCCTCAGACTCTTCCATGGAGAATGCCGCATATGCCCGTTGAGCCTTTCCTTTTAATACACTTTGCAACAACGCCACCCACTGATCTCTGGGACATCTTCTAATTCACGGCCACCTTTTCAAAATGCAAGAAGTAACTATCAACGTCCATCTCCTCGAACGGAAGTACTAACCTAAACTCCCCGACTAACATTAAACTTCTCCGCTCAGTCTGCCCCGCTACCCACGTGTTGCCATCTCTCCCTCTCGAACTGCCGTTGTTTCTCTTCCTCCTCCATCCTCCTTTCAGCTTCCTCTTTCCTCCTTTCAGCTTTCCTTTCTTCCTCCTCTGTTCCAGCTGCCTCATCTGAAGTTCATGCTGCCTCTGCTTCTCCTTCACAACCAACTCAGCTCTTTCGTTCTTCCTTTTCGCCTCCAACTCCTTTAGCAGGATCTCATACTCCATTTTCCTCTTCTCCATCTCCAACATTACTTTTTTCCATCTCTAACTGAGCCGCCCCATCAACTGGTTTCTTCTCAGGGAACAGGTTCAATGCATCAGACGCGAACACAGCCTTGGATATATAATGCTGGGCTATGGCCCTCTGTATCTCCCACTTTCTCATCGGCGATTTCACCGCCGAGAGATTTAATCGTCTCGCAGCACTCACCAATTCCACCTTCCTGGCATTCTCCAATGTCCCCAAAGTCGGGTTCTTTATAAATTTGTCTATTTCCATCTCTTCTGGTTCCCGTCTGGTTACCTACGCAACCAGATCAGATAATGGACTTATAGCTCAATTCACTGGACCCCCAATTTGATTTTAAAATCCCGGACGAGCCCCAATTTGTTACGTACCCCGTAACTGGGTGTCTAACCAGCAGAAAAGGAAGTATCCGTTGGAGGTCTGGTGGTACTATATTCAAACAGTTTTTTATTAGTAAAATACACAAATCATATCAATAATGCAAATATATATATATATATATATATATATGATACATGTAGCAATACTAAACCTAAAAGTGTGGGTACAATAATAATCAATAATAAACAAGCTCTATCAATGTCTAGTGGATAATGAATTGCCATATGTGAATATAAAGTTCAGTTCTGTTCATACGTGCTGAGGTAGATGTTGGTCGTTGTGTTGTAATTGTTGGAGAGGAGAGAGAGAGAGAGAGAGAGAGAGAGAGAGAGAGAGAGAGAGAGAGAGAGAGAGAGAGAGAGAGAGAGAGAGAGAGAGAGAGAGAGAGAGAGAGAGAGCAAGATGTAACAGCTACAGGTAGGCAAACCTTCCTTTACGCTCTTGATCCGTCGATGTGCTGTGGCATTCAGGTATGACCCCTCTGTCCTTCAGCTAGACCGTTCTTCTGTGGTGGACTCGTCACTCTGGCATGAGTGGGACACACGCACAAGCCACCACCGGCCCTGCTATAACACCGTGAGTTAAACTGACCGATCCCTTTGTTCGCTCTCCGATGTCCCACATATTCACGGTGCGTTCCAACACTCAAGCAGTGCTCAATAGTGTGTCTCCTGGTGTGTCTGAAGGGGAGTCTCCCCAGACCTCACTTTATCCCTTCTCACGGGGTCTCAGTTGTCCATCAATTTGAATGGCTGTGTCCATCAAACCAGCCCACTCCAGCTGTCCACTGAGGAATTTTAATGAACAGAATGGTACAAGGTAAACAACCCTTTCAGAAGCCATAAGTATTTCATAAGTCATAATATGGTGGATAAACAAGGTCTCACTCCCCTGCTTTATCTCTCTCTTATCTGTAGCAGATGTTCCAATTCCAGCATGTTTTCTCTTACATCTCTCTCTCTCATTAGCAGCATAGCAACAGTAACGGTTTGTGATTCCCCAAAGTGGGGGGGGGGTGACATGGGCAACTCTGTACCCTTCTGCCCATCAGAGCTGTTCCTCCTTCATAACACTGCAAGTCCACATCTGAGATGTGGAGGGTGTTTAAAGGCCATCTGCACCGAGTATAGGACGCGTATATTCCAGTATGATGAAATGACAAGATCGGCAGCGTCAGAGAACCTTAAATATCGTGAGAAGTGATGAATTTAGTCAAGGAGGAAACGGAAAAGTATGTAACGGTCAGGAAGGTCGAATCAAACAGAGCCCTCGAGAATGTGTGTGAGGTCCTTAATGAGTAACTACATCAATATTTTACCAAGGTGAAAGACAAGGAGGATAGGGAGACCAGTGCGGAGAGTACAAGTAGACACAGGCATTTTGAAGTAAGGGAGGAGACAGTGTTGGGTCTCTTAGAGTACATTAACGCGTCAAAGTCTCCAGTCCCTGATGGGATATACCACACGTTACAGAGAGAGGCAAGTGAAGAGATTGCTGGGGCCTTGACCAAATATACTTGTGACCAGCCTAGCCACAAGCAAACTCCGGGAGAACTGGCTAGTACCTCATATTGATCCCGTCATTCAAGACGTGATCCAGGGAATAATCCTGCTGAAATTGAAACTGCCGAGATACAGTCGGCTATGAACCAACTGCTGATAAATGGGACCAGTGTAGACAGTGAGTGGATGGTCAGAACAGTAAGGCCTGCCAAAGGCTGTTCCCGTGCTGTGTGATCCACCACTCCGAACAAGCTGAATTAAAGATGGTGGCACCACAAGGCATTGATTTCAAACTCCACACCCCTCTCCAATTTGAAATAAACCAGACTGAATCCCTTTGTCACAACTGCGAATATCTGTTTCTGTCAAGGTAACATACAGATTGGACACTTCAGCTAAACAACTGGCATTGACGAAGTTCCTGTGTCTTCTCCGATTAATGTTGCTTCCTTACAGCAAAGCTAACCCTCTCACTGTGTCAGAATCAGTGATTTAAACCTGCCCTAAACTGTGCTTTCATCTGCACATTGTAACTTGAACCATCTCACTGAGGGTCTGATAGAGACACAACCCCTGCCCCCAACACATGTGATCCCATCTCCCCTGCTTCTGACATTTCAATTCCCTCAGAATGGTTTTCTGATTCAGTCTGAAGGTTATGGTCCATTCAACCCGTTCTCAGAGGCTGACAAACCATGTCTTCCCACTGGCTCTTCCACCTCTTTTCCTCCACCTCCAGCCCTGACAAACCATGTCTTCCCACTGGCTCTTCCACCTCTTTCCTCCACCTCCAGCTCTGACAAACCATGTCTTCCCACTGGCTCTTCCACCTCTTTCCTCCCCCTCCAGCCTGACAAACCATGTCTTCCCACTGCTCTTCCACCTCTTTCCTCCACCTCCAGCCCTGACAAACCATGTCTTCCCACTGGCTCTTCCACCTCTTTCCTCCCCCTCCAGCCCTGACAAACCATGTCTTCCCACTGCCTCTTCCACTCTTTCATTCCCCTCCAGCCCTGACAAACCATGTCTTCCCACTGCCTCTTCCACCTCTTTCATTCCCCTCCAGCCCTGACAAACCATGTCTTCCCACTGCCTCTTCCACCTCTTTCCACCAGCTCCAGCCCTGACAAACCATGTCTTCCCACTGGCTCTTCCACCTCTTTCCTCCCCCTCCAGCCCTGACCAAACCATGTCTTCCCACTGGCTCTTCACCTCTTTCCTCCACCTCCAGCCCTGAGAAACCATGTCTTCCCACTGGCTCTTCCACCTCTTTCCTCCACCTCCAGCCCTGAGAAACCATGTCTTCCCACTGCCTCTTCCACCTCTTTCATTCCCCTCCAGCCCTGACAAACCATGTCTTCCCACTGCCTCTTCCACCTCTTTTCATTCCCCTCCAGCCCTGACAAACCATGTCTTCCCACTGCCTCTTCCACCTCTTTCCACCAGCTCCAGCCCTGACAAACCATGTCTTCCCACTGGCTCTTCCACCTCTTTCCTCCCCCTCCAGCCCTGACAAACCATGTCTTCCCACTGGCTCTTCCACCTCTTTCCTCCACCTCCAGCCCTGAGAAACCATGTCTTCCCACTGGCTCTTCCACCTCTTTCCTCCACCTCCAGCCCTGACAAACCATGTCTTCCCACTGGCTCTTCCACCTCTTTCCTTCCCCTCCAGCCCTGACAAACCATGTCTTCCCACTGGCTCTTCCACCTCTTTCCTCCACCTCCAAGGAAGCTGCATTTCCATAAGACCTCCTTCCAATCAGGCACTGATTTATCAATGCTGGAATCTTTCCTGTAATACCATGGTCTCCTAGCTTGCTTAGCAGCCTCAAGTGTGGCACCTTGTCACAGGCCTTTCGAAAATCCAAGTACCTAACATCAACGTATTCACCTCTCTCTATCCTGCTTGTTCTTTCTTCAAATAAAAATAGCCGAATATCCTGCTGCTAATTCAATATGCCAGCAACAACCTCCGACAAATATGAGACCCCCTGAATTTAATGTTTCGAGTTTTTCCATCGCTCACTGATTGAAAACGATTGATGTATGTGCAAAGTAAATGCGATATCAGGCAAATTCACCAGCGGGAAATGGTCTAAAATGCAAATGATGGCGCTGTGATCCTGCAATTTGTTTCCAGTGAGTGAAAAATAAACTGAAGGAGAAGGGCATCCATATCTTGCTGTCGACTTTGACCGGTTGTTATCTCTGGGAGATAGCAATCTCGCCACACGCCGCTCCCCATTGCCCTTTGCCCGAAGTTTACAACTGCGGACAACTGTTAAAGATGGCTTTTAAATGGCCAACTTAAAATCAGTGCAGGCCCAGGCTAAGGGTCACAATTAAATCTGGAGAAAGAGAATGTCCGCTGATCAAAAGAGAACATTATTCCAAATGCATAATATTTCATCAGAGTTGAGAGCGCCCTTGCTTCTGCTCACTCTGTGCAATAAACCCACAGGGATCTTTGCCCTGAGCTGTCGCTGGAGTTTATAATCTGACAATAAACTGGTCCCAAGGTGAACAATACTCAAAGCGACGGCACCAACCGAACGGAACCAGGATGCGGGTTATGATTCCTCTCTGGAGGTGGTAAAATGTCGCGCACCTGAAGTATTAATTCTAGTTCGGACCACAAGTTAGAAAGACTCATTGAAGCAAGGTGAGTCTTTGTGTGGTTTAACACAAGCGTTGTGGAACAAGGTGTGGCGTTACATGCTGAATAGACTGAAATTCAGGTTTATGAGCGTGTTATCAACTGAACATTGCTCAGGGTATGTTCACTTACTGGTAGCGCCATAAAATTCAGATACTCGGATTCACTGGAAACCAGACTCAGGAGTCCAGCACCAGGTAAGAACAGGGACTGTACTGGGCTGTGTTATGGTGTTTCATAAGCCCACTTGTCACGGCAAGTATTTCTAGTTTTTCTACCGTATCAATACTATCAGTTGCTGTTCCAGGGGAAGCTGAAACAGGTGAAGATAGATGAGGTTATTTTTATGAGGTGGAACTGTTTTCAAAGGAAAAGAGAACCGGGGTTTGGTTTTTTCATGTTTTAAATTCCGCAGGGCACAGATTCTGGACAGCCAATAGAGTGAAGTGTTGCAGACGGTCGCAGGGATGTGTCACTGAGGTTCTCAGTCCAGCTGTGATCATAGAGAATGGCGGAACAGGACTGAGGGGACGAATGTCCTGTTACTAATTCCACACTCTATGGTGAACTTGTGTGCGTTTGGAATTCTCTTCCTCAAAGGAAACGAGAAGCAGAGATTATTTTCAGTGAGTTTAATTCCGCAGCGGAAAGATTCTTGACAGGCAAAGGAGCGAAGTGTTGCAGCCGGTCGCAGGGATGGGTCACTGAGATCTCAGTCCCCTGTGATCATAGAGAATGACGGAACAGGACTGAGGGGGCGAATGCCCTGTTACTAATTCAACATACCAGCAGCACACTCTGACAGAGAAGAAAACGCAGTGAAATTAATGTTTTTACTCATCGTCCTCTGACGAGGAACGATACAAGTTCCTTTAAAATAAATGCGATGCTGGTGGATGTATGTGTGAAGTAAACGGGTTGCCAGGCAAATTCGCCAGCGGGATATGATGATAATTCCATATGATTGCTACTCTGATGTGGTAACTTGTTTCCAGTCCCAGTCAGTGAGCAATAAGCTGAAGGAGAAGAGCGTCCATATCTCGCTGTCGACTTTGACCGGTAGTTATCTCTGGGAGATGGTTATCTCGGGACAGCTGCTCTCCAGTCGGCCCATTACTGCAATGGTCTAACTGCGGACAACTGTTAAAGATGGCTCGTTATAAACGGGGGTAACCTTGAAGTCTGCTCCAGGCAGAGGGGGCACAGTTAAATCTGGAGAAAAAGGAATGCCTCCTGTTCAAAAGAGAACATTATTCCAAATACATAATATTCCATCAGAGTGGAGAGCGCCCTTCCTTCTGCTGTCTCTGGCAATAAAACCCACAGTGATCTTTGCCCTGAGCTGTCGCTGGAGTTTATAATCTGACAATAAACTGGCCCTAACTGGTACAATAAATTGAAGTGACGACGCAACCCAACCGGACCAGATGCGGGTTGCGATTTCTCTCCAGCGCAGATCAAGTATTCTGGAGAGAGGAAATTACTGCGCCGCTTGCACTGTAGTATTAATTCTGGTTCAGACCGCTTGCAAGAGTGACTTGTTCATGGAAATTAAGTTTTTATGTGGTTTAACACAAGCGTTGTGGAACAAGGGGTTGCGTTACATGCTGAATAGGCTGAAGATCAGGTTTATGAGCGTGTTATCAACTGAACATTGCTCAGGGTGTGTTCACTTACTGTTCGGGCCAATAAAATTCAGATGCTCGGATTCACTGGAAACAGACTCAGGAGTCCAGCACCAGGTAAGAACAGGGACTGTACTGGGACGTGTTATGGGTGTTTCAATAAACCCACTTGTCACGGCAAGGATTTCTAGTTTTTCTACCGTATCAATACTTTCAGTTGCTGTTCCAAGGGGAAGCTGTAACAGGTGAAGATAGATGGGGGTATTGTTATGAGATGGAACTGCTTTCAAAGAAATGAGAAGCGGAGTTTGGTGTTTGCAATGTTTTAAATTCCGCAATGCACAAATTCTGGACAGGCAGGGGAGTGAAGTGTTGCAGACTGTCGCTGGGATGTTGTCACTGAGATCACAGTCCCCTGTGATCACAGAGATGACGGAACAGGACTGAGGGGGCGATTGTCCTGTTACTAATTCAACATAACCAGCAGCACACTCTGACAGAGAAGAAACGCAGTGAAATTAATGTTTTTTACCCATCGTTCTCTGACGAGGAACGATACAAGTTCTTGTAAAATAAATGCGAGGCTGGTGGATGTATGTGTGAAGTAAACGGGTTGCCAGGCAAATTCGCCAGCGGGATATGATGATAATTCCATATGATTGCTACTCTGATGTGGTAACTTGTTTCCAGTAAGTGAGCAATAAGCTGAAGGAGAAGAGCGTCCATATCTTGCTGTCGACATTGACCGGTAGTTATCTCTGGGAGATTGATTATCTCGGGACAGCTGCTCTCCAGTCGGCCCATTACTGCAATGGTCCAACTGCGGACAACTGCTAAAGATGGCTCGTTATAAACGGGGGTGACCTTGAAGTCTGCTCCAGGCAGAGGGGGTCACAGTAAAATCTGGAGAAAAGGAATGCCTCCTGTTCAAAAGAGAACATTATTCCAAATACATAATATTCCATCAGAGTTGAGAGCGCCCTTCCTTCTGTTGTCTCTGTGCAATAAACCCACAGCGATCTTTGCCCTGAGCTGTCGCTGGAGGTTTATAATCTGACAATAAACTGGCCCTAACTGGTACAATAAATTGAAGTGACGACGCCAACCCAACCGGACCAGGATGCGGGTTGTGATTCCTCTCCAGAGCAGATCAAGTATTCTGGAGAGAGGAAATTACTGCACCGCTTGCACTGTAGTATTAATTCTGGTTCAGACCGCTTGCAAGAGTGACTTGTTCATGCAAATTAAGCTTTTATGTGGTTTAACACAAGAGTTGTGGAACAGAGTGTGGCGTTACATGCTGAATAGGCTGAAGCTCAGGTTTATGAGCGTGTTATCAACTGAAACATTGCTCAGAGTCTGTTCACTTACTGTTAGGGACAATAAAATTCAGATGTTCGGATTCGCTGGAAACAGAATCAGGAATCCAGCACCAGGTAAGGACAGGGTCATAGGGGAAATGCTATGGTGCTTTATTACGCCCACTGGTCGCCCTAATAATGCTATTGTTTCTATCAGTTCAATATTGTCCTTTAGGATTGCGTGGATTAACGAATATGTGTGCTTTATTCTGCTTGTGTGTGTGTTTTTTTAACAAAGACTTTATATATCCGGCAGTGATATTTAGGATAAAAATTGCTGTAATAAATCTCACTGACAGTTGATAAAAGTATGGAAGTCTACACTCAGGGGCACGTTTTGTATGTACCCTGTACCTAATGATGTGACACTGAGTGAATGCTCGGGGTTTACTGCGGCTGCACCCGTCCCACATTCTATGTTCGGTGCTCAGTGACGCTCTCTTGCACTTCGCTGTTGGAGTGCGTGGTTATTTGAGTTCTTGCCGCTTTCCTGTCGGATTTAATCAGTCTGCCCAATCTCACGGAGTTCTCTCAAGAATGGGGCCTTTAGAACCGCTGTTCACTGGATTTTCCTTTGGATTGTTTCCGGTTCATTCTCTGTAAACCGAGATATTTATACGTTAAAATCCAAGTAGCTGATCAGTTTCCGTAACGCTCAGACCACCCGGTCTGGCACCAGCCATCACTCCACGGTCAACAGACAATAGACAATAGGTGCAGGAGTAGGCCGTACGGCCCTTCGAACCAGCACTGCATTCAATGTGATCATGGCTGATAATCTACCACCAGTACTGTTACGGATTCAGGCAACAATAAATATATGTGAGTTAGGCAAGGGTTTTCATAACAAATAACACGTTTATTAAACACTGAAAACAAACCCCCTCAAAAGTTAAACAAACACTAACGTAACCGGAAATCAGCTGTTGTGCGGCAGCTTAAACAGTTCTTAAAGCGATGCAGCTCAAACAGTTCTTAAAGCGATGTTGCAAACACAGTTCTTTAAAGTGGTATTGCCAAAAGTTCAAAATGCTCACAGTCCATTTAAAAGGAGAGACTTTTTAAGACGATTTAAATTCTCTTCACGTCGTTTTTCTTCAGTTTCCAAAGTCGAACTCTTCCCACGAAGAATTTATGAAACGTAACGGCTTAAAGGCACTGACCTTTCCTTTCTCACCATTCTCAAATCCTTTCTGGCCATCCCAGGGATTAACACGAGAGATAGTCAACGAAATCCTTCCGAATAAGGATCAAACACGGTCGAAACCTGTTTTCACCGTCGAAAATCGATTCTCCTCGATCTTTAACTCCCGAACTCCTATCTTCACTTTCCACTGACTCTCAACTAGCAGTATTGTAAAGAAACTGCTGGCAATGACCTTTTAAACTTTAGGCATGAGATAAAACTTCATCTTCCAACTAAACTGCATCATCGCAGTGGCATGAAGTCAACATGGCAAATCCAGCCACGAACTGCTCCATTACTGGTTCAACTAGTATTACTTCTGCCTCTCAGTAACCTGCCCCACCCTCACAGGGAGGGGTCCTCCTCTTATACCCTGTAAAAAAAACCTGTCACATGATCTCTACTGGCGGGAAAATGACGTCACTCCACCATCCACAAGACCATTACCTCAAGTCCAGTATAGCTTCATCCCCAGTCACGTGACAAGGGTACCACTGTCATGTGTCACGGGTACGTAACAGTACCCTGTTCCTGCCCTTCGAACCAGCACACCAATCATGTGATCATGGCTGATAATCTACCATCAGTACCCTGTTCCTGCCTGCTACCCATATCCCTTACCTCCGCTATCTTTAAAAGCTCTATCTAACTCTTTCTTGAAAGCATCCAGATAATTGGCCTCGACTGCCTTCTGAGGCAGAGCATTCCATAGATCACAACTCTCTGGGTGAAAAGGTTTTTCCTCAACTCTGTTCTAAATGGCCCTACCTCTTATTCTTAAACTATAGCCTCTGTTTCTGAACTCCCCCAACATCGGGAACAATTTTCCTGCCTCTAATCTTATATGTTTCAATCAGATCCCCTCTCATCCTTCTAAATTCCAGTGTATATTTCCGGTCAACGTCACTTACATCACATTTATTTCCTATTCAGTTTTTTGGGCCTGAATAACAAGTGAACTCGTTGACCATACCTGCATGTGTTTATGCTTTGAGCTGCAGGCAGATGATTAACAGATTCGCATTAATGAGCTGGTATAGAGTTGTACCTAACAAAGAGGCCATTTAGTGCATTTCCCATTTAGGAAAACCCTCACCCATCTCGAATACGAACACGGATGAGATCTGGGCCTGATGATTGACGATTTGCATGTTTGTAACAACAGGTTGTCGCTGACAAAGCAGTGGACAAAACACTGTTATAAGGTGGGGATAATCTGGAGAGAGAGACCCGTCACTGTTCCCTCTAAATTGCGCGTCTGCGTAACCAAAATGCTCCCGCGAACGGAGCCTTTGTTGCAGCGCAGATGGAATTAAACACGGTCGGATAAACGTTTATGAAACCTGAAAGTTTTTCTTTGCTGTACTGCATTTTTATCCTGTCCTTTAGTTACTAATTAAATCAATAGAATGTTTTTTTTCTCTTGCCTGTCTTCATCCTTAAATATTCATAGATGCATTTTACAAAAGAGGACACATCTACGATGCTGTGCTTTTCTCAGTCCGTGTGAAATTTCCGGCTCAGAGCAATGGTTGATCCATGTAGCTGCAAAAATAGTAATTAGAGGGAACATTGGAGACCGAACCACGTTACATTCTATGCATATTAATCACGATTGAATATGGTACATTATCGTGCTTCCTGTTATAGAGGAGATGTTAAAAGTCAATAGAGTGGACAAAACTGGGATTCTGGGAGCTGGGGGAAACTGGGAAACTGGGAGTTTCACTGGGAGCCTCTCTGGTGTCTAGGAAATAGTAAGAATAACGCAAGATAAATTAATAAAATTTCGCCCTGACCGAGGGAGCGTACTGTGAGGCAACGAAGCTCAAGTGCTTAACAATACAGAGATAACGTTGAGCAGCGAATACACAGAGGTCCATTTACTATAAATTCAAGAGCTTTTCGTTTTCGTTTCTCGAAATATCACAATTAATGCCCAGATAATTCACTTTTACTACCTTTTAAGAACATTGGGTGTAGTACCTCCCCTATTATAGGTATGAGCAATGATGACATCTGGGCCTAATTGCAAAATTAAGCGTTCAGCATATCACGCAGCATCTTGGACAATCCCAGTTCTGATACTGGGTCTTCCACAGTGTCTTGTTCACAGATCCAATCTGATGTACCGAGTTTCCAGCACTTTATAAGAGGACGCAGGAATATGGCATTGGGGTGAAAAAAATAATCAGCCATGATTGAATGATGGAGGAGACTCGATGGATCGAATCACTTCATTCTGCTCTGATATCTTAGCATGACTGAATGATGAGTCCTTCGTATCCCGCAGCAGGATTTGTGACGTGTGAGGGACAATTACAGATTTGTTCAATGAGATTCTTTTTATTTGTCTTCAGCGTTTAAATTTCAGTGAGATTCGCTTTTGGAACATTGAGCAGAAACGTTTTGCTCTCATTTGTATTGTTAATGTGCTTCATTATCTCTCTGGTTAAAGTTAGACCTGCGGGTGAGAGATTTATTGGAAGAAAAGTCCACGACTGGAAGCAAACCACAACTGAAGACGACGGGGGCAGCAACAATGAACCAGCCCGAGGATTGAGAGCATCAACAGGAGAGGAACTCTTCTGACTCAGTTTTCCATTAATTCAGTCAGGAGAAAGTTTGGTGAGTCTCATTTAGTCAAACACTGGTCCTTTAGACATCACTTACCTGTACCAAGGTAGGTACGAAAATAGATGGAATGGACTGAATGTGCCCAGAGATACCAGTTGCCTCTCCAATCACTAAAGATCCGGTAAAGTGCTTTCAGAAGCCCAACTCTTTACAGTCACTCACATTCTCTCAGTCTTTGGCTCATTTGAAGGTCCTGCATCATCTGAAGTAGCTTTTGGTTAGTTCTGATGTTTCCTTGTTACGTTATAATCATCTTAAAATGCGTTGACAACTTCCTACTTTTATTAGAGGCCGCAAGTGCGTCGTACTGTAGTGATTGTAGAAAGGTGGAGTTACCATGATCTGCAGCAACATGCCCTTGATCCCATTGGCTATTGCAATCTGCAGTGATATACCTACCCACGAATATATCGTCGCGTAGGCCTCTGCTGAGAACAGACCATTTCTGAAGCAAAATATCCCAACACTGCATTTTATTCAGTCCTCACAAGCACATGGCAACCCATAATTTACATTGACATACCTTGGCCTCATCAAGTACTTTTCTGCTAATTACATTGTCAGAACCTGGTGAACGTGACATTAAGCAGAGGTGGAAATTCAAAGTTATGTTCCCATGGATGTTGTGCATGGGACTTCAGTAAAGCCTTTGACAAAGTGTCACATGACAGCTTGGCCCCCGATGATCAGGTCCCATGCTGTTCAGAGAGAGCAAATTGGATGTATTCAAAATTAGCTTCAAGGTAGCAAGCAAAGAGTGCTGGTTGAAGGTTTCTCCTCGCAATGGAGGCGAGTAATTAGCGGTGTGCCGTGAGGCTACAAATTGGGATCTTTGATATTCGTACCCCCGTAACTGGGTGTCGGACCAGCAAAGATAGAAGAATCCGTTGGGAGTCTGATGGTACTATTTTCAAACAGTCTTTATTAGTAACATATACGAATCAATATCAACAATGCAAATATATAGATAATACACGTTAGCAAATACTAAACCTAAATGTGTGGGTATAATAATAATCAATAATAAACAAACTCTATCGATGCCTAAGGGATAATGAATTGTCATTTGTGGAATATAAAGTTCAGTTCAGTTCATACGTGCTGAGGTAGTTGTTGGTTCTTGTGTTTTAATCGGTGGAGAGAGAGAGAGAGGAGAGAGAGAGAGAGAGGAGGAGAGAGGAGAGAGAGAGAGAGAGAGAGAGAGAGAGAGAGAGAGAGGAGAGAGAGAGGGAGAGAAGGGAGAGAGAGAGAGAGAGAGAGAGAGAGCAAACAGTGACAGCTATTGCCAGGCAAAAACCTTCCTTTACGGTCTTGATCCATCGATGTATTGTTGTGGCCATTCAGGTGTGACCCCTCTGTCCTTCAGCTAGAACCGTTCTTCTGTGGTGCAACCCGTCACACAGGCAGGGGCGGACACACACACAAGCCCCCACCGGCCCTGCTATAACCACTGTGAGTTAAACTGACCGATCCTTTGTTCGGTCCCCGATGCCCCACAGCTTCACGTGGGTTCCAAACACTCAAGCAGTGCTCACTAGTGTGTCTCCTGGTGTGTCTGTGGGGTGTCTCCCCAGACCTCACGTTTATCCCCACTCACGGGGTCTCAGGTGTCAATCAGTTTTGAATGGCTTAGCCCATCAAACCAGGCCACTCCGGCTGTCCACTGAGGAATTTTAATGAACGGAATGGTACCAAGTAATCAGCCCTCTCCGGAGCCATAAGTCTTTCAGGAGTCATAATATGGTGGGTCAACAAGTCTCTCTCTCCCGGTGTTATCTCTCCCTTATCTGATACAGATGTTCCAGTCCCAGTATGTTTTCCCTTTGTCTCTCTTTCTCTCTCATTAGCAGCGTCATAACAGTAGCAGTTTGTGATTCTCCCGGGGGGGGGGGGGGGTGGGGGGTGGGGGGGGGGATACATAGGCAACTCTGTACCCTTCTGCCCATCAGAGTTGTTCATCCTTCATAACACCCCCATCCTTCTAGGAATTTTCACCATAGGGGAAAATTAACTAATACAGCGTCTTACGGAATTACAGAAGTGTTTTTAACTACAAAGCAATACAGATATACATTCAACTTAGCATCTAGATAAGCAGTCAGCGATTACATTGTCACTTCCTTTAATATGTTGTATCTGAATATCAAACTCTTCGAGCATCAGACTCCAACTTAGTAATCTCTTGTTTTTATTTTTCATGTTAGCCAGGAATACCAAAGGGTTGTGATCTGTATAAACAATTAAGGGTCTTTGTGGTGAACAAATGTACACTGCAAAATGTTGTATTGCCAAAACAAGTGCCAACAATTCCTTGTCTACGGTAGAGTAATTCCTCTGTTGCACTTTGAACTTCCGAGAGAAATACGCTACTGGGCGTTCCACTCCATCCCCTGCTTTCTGCAATAGGACTGCCCCTGCAACCTCATCACTGGCATCAGTCGCCAGGGAGAAAGGTTCCAACAAGTCAGGTGCCTTTAACACAGGGTGATGGCACAGTATGGTTTTTAACTTGTCAAAAGCATCCTGACAAGATTTGTTCCACACAAATTTTTCTTCCTTCCGTCGGAGTTTTGTAAGCGGGAGGGCGATATCAGCAAAGTTCTTACAAAATCTTCGATAGCACCCCACCATGCCCAAAAATCTTCTCAAGGGTCTTTTATTTGTTGGTACAGGAACCTCAGAAATAGCCTGTAGTTTTGCCTGCACAGTAGCCAACTGCCCCTCTCCTACCACATACCCCAAGTAGGTGATTGTGGCATGACCAAATTCACTCTTTGCAAGGTTCACTGTAAGTTGGGCTGCAGAAATTCTTTTAAACAGGTTTTCTACAGCCTCAATGTGCTCATCCCAGGTGTCACTCCAAACTACCACATCGTCAACATAAGCCTTGGTATTTGTTAACCCTTTTATCACCATGTCAATCATCCTCTGGAATGTCCCTGGTGCATTTTTCATTCCGAACGGCAAGACGTTGTACTCGTAAAACCCGGATGGGGTGACAAAGGCTGAAATTTCTCGAGCCCTGTCCGTTAAAGGAACGCACCAGTATCCCTTTAACAAGTCAATCTTAGTGATGTACCTCGCTTTCCCCATTTTATCAATGCAATCGTCCACCCTAGGGATAGGGTAAGCATCTGTCGGCGTGACAGCGTTCACCTTTCTGTAATCGGTACAGAATCTTATGGTACCGTCCGGTTTCGATACTACTAAGCAGGGAGAGGCCAACGCAGAAGAGGATTCACGAATTATACCAGCAGCTAGCATATGCTCAATTTATTTTTCCACTAGCTTGCTCTTTTCCAAATTCATCCGATAAGGGGATTGTTTAATAGGCTGGGTCGAGGTAACAATGACATCATGCTCTGTTCCTTTACACCTCCTTAGAACATCTGGACATAAATCTGTATGCCGTTTAATGAGCTGTGTTAATTGCTCTCTTTGTTCAGGCTCTAAGTGATTGACTATCAGCAAGGTTGGCTAGAATAGCTGAGTTCTCTAGTCTGGTGGGTTTTATACTTACCTTTTCAAACCGCTCTGGTTCCTCCTCAACACTCCTCTCTGCTTCATCAGTTTCCGTGACTGCACCGAGCACCGCGGGGGTCGTTTCATGATAACCTTTCAGCAGGTTTACATGAACCCACTGGTTCGGCTTGCGTCTATCAGGGGTTTCAATCACATAATTCAGCGAGTCTATTTTCTTAACTACTTTGTATGGTCCTTGAAACCTTGCCTGTAGGGGGTTGGTAACTACCGGGAATAGGACCAAGACCTTATCGCCCACGTGAAATCCTTGCTCTCGGGTACGTTTGTCATACCATTGCTTCATTCTCGTCTGGGATTCTTTTAAATTTTCCTTTTCCAAGGCGCATACCTTATGGAGTCTTTCCCGGAATTTTAAAACACAGCCAATCACACTGACTTGAACTTTCGGACTGGACCACTTCTCTTTAAGTAGGGTTAAAGGTCCTCTGGGCCTGTGACCAAAAACGAGTTCAAACGCACTGAACCCCAGAGATTCCTGAACCGTATCCCTTACTGCAAATAACAGAAGTGGTAATGCATCATCCCAGTCTCGAACGTTTTCCTGACAATAAGTTTTAATCATGGTCTTTAGTGTAGCGTGGAATCTTTCCAACGCTCCTTGAGATTCCGGATGGTATGGAGACTCTAAAATTTGTTTAACTCCCATCTGTGTTATCATTTGCTGAAATGCTCTGGATGTAAATGTACTCCCCTGATCCGACTGTATTTCCTTAGGTAGCCCCACTATGGTAAAGAATTTAATGAAGGCCCTCACCACCGCAGGGGTCCTAATATTCCCCAAAGGCACAGCCTCTGGAAATCGTGTAGCGGCACACAGCATGGTCATGACGTACTTCCGCCCACTCGCTGTTCTGGGCAAAGGACCCACAAAATCCACAATGATTCGGGAGATAGGCTCCTCAAAAGCGGGTATCTGTCTGAGAGGTGCCTTAGGGATAATCTGGTTCGGCTTTCCTACCACCTGACACGTATAGCACCTTTTACAATAATCAGCTATATCCTTCCTCATTTTTGGCCAACAGAAATCTTTCATAACCCTATCCACAGTCTTTCTTACTCCCAAATGTCCCCCTAGATGTCTCTTATGAGCTAAGTTAAAAATTTTATCCCGATGCCCCTTCGGTACTACCACCTGATGTTCCAACGCCCAGTCCTCATCGTCTGGCACCGTGGTCGGCCTCCACTTCCTCATCAACACTCCGTCCTTCAGGTAGTAGCCCTCTGGTTCTTTATCCAGTTCTGTCTCAGAAAGAACTGACTTTCTCAATGCCACAAGCTCCTCGTCACGTCTCTGCTCCTTTATAAATTCTCTCCTTGCTAAGGGTATGTCTACCTCCTCTCCTTTATTCTCTTTCACCTCCCTATTCTCCGCTTTACCATCCCCTAACCCCTCTTGGTACAAGGTCGGTAAAAACGGCTCAGCCAAATCAACACTGGACTCATTTAAACTGTCCTCTTTCTCAGCTGCCTTTCTCGAGATGCTGCGAGTGATTGCGCATGCGGGATAGATCTTAGAATCTAGGGGCGGGTCCTCAGCACTCACAGGCTTGCTTGTTAATTTCACTGCTGCACACACGTCACCACCTGCTAAATCATTACCAAGAAGGACGTCCACGCGGTCTCTCGGTAATTCTGGCCGCACCCCTACTTCAACTCGTAGGCCCGAAGGATAGCCTGTTTTACTTCCTCATAATCCACAGACTCCCCCTCGGACAACGCCGCATATGCCCGTTGAGCCTTTCCTTTTAATACACTTTGCAACAACGCCACCCACTGATCTCTGGGCCACTTCTGATTCACTGCCACCTTTTCAAAATGCAAGAAGTAACTATCAACGTCCGTCTCCTCGAACGGAGGTACTAACCTAAACTCCCTACTAACATTAAACTTCTTAACTGAGCCTTCCACCCGCTCTTTTCCCTGTAGCTTTAACCTCTCCATGTCCAGCGCATGCTGCCTATCTCTCTCCGTTTCCCTTTTCTCCATCTCCCTTTCAGCCTTTTCCTTCTCCCAGGCAGCTCTTTCCGGCTCCCTTTTCGCCTCTAACTCCTTTAGCTGGAGCTCATACTCCCTTTTCTTCTGTTCCGCGTCTAACCTTAATTTTTCCATCTCAAACTGAGCCACCCCAACAACTGGTTTCTTTTCAGGGAACACATCCTTGTCTATATAATACTGGGCTATGGCCCTCTGTATCTCCCACTTTTTCATTGACGACTTCACCTCTGTGAGATTTAATCGTTTCGCAATATTCACCAAGTTCGTCTTTGTGGCATCCTCTAGCGCCTTCAAAGTCGGGCTTTCTAAACATTTGTCTATATCCATCTATTCAAGTTTCCTGTCTGGTTACCCACGCAACCAGATCAAATAATGTACTTACAGCCCGATTCACTGGCCCCACATTTTGTTATTCATATCCCGGACGAGCCCCCAATTTGTTACGCACCCCATAATTGGGGGTCGGACCAGCAAAAATAGAAGAATCCGTTGGAGTCTGGTGGTACTATTTTCAAACAGTCTTTATTAGTAAAATATACAAATCAATATCAACAATGCAAATATATAGATAATACACGTTAGCAAAAACTAAACCTAAAAGAGTGGGTATAATAATAATCAATAATAAACAAGCTCTATCGATGTCTAGGGGATAATGAATTGTCATTTGTGAATATAAAGTTCAGTTCAGTTCATACGTGCTGAGGTAGTTGTTGGTTCTTGTGTTTTAATCGGTGGAGAGAGAGAGAGAGAGAGAGAGAGCGAGAGCGAGCAAACAGTGACAGCTATTGTCAGGCAAACCTTCCTTTACGGTCTTGATCCGTCGATGTGTTGTGGCCATTCAGGTATGACCCCTCTGTCCTTCAACTAGACCGTTCTTCTGTGGTGGACTCGTCACTCTAGCATGAGTGGACACACACACAAGCCCCCACCGGCTCTGCTATAATACTGTGAGTTAAACTGACCGATCCCTTTGTTCGGTCTCCGATGCCCCACAACTTCAACTGGGTTCCAACACTCAACCAGTGCTCAATAGTGTGTCTCCTGATGTGTCTGAAGGGTGTCTCCCCAGATCTCACTTTTATCCCTACTCACAGGGTTTCAGTTGACCATCAATTTTGAATGGCTGTGTCCATCAAACCAGCCCACTCCGTCTGTCCACTGAGGAATTTTAATGAACAGAATGGTACAAGATAAACAACCCTCTCAGAAGCCATGTCTTGCAGAAGTCATAATATGGTAGATCAACAAGTCTCACTTCCCGCTTTATCTCTCTCTTATCTGCAGCAGATGTTCCAATTCCAGCATGTTTTCTCTCACATCTCTCTCTCTCTGATTAGCAGCATAGCAACAGTAGCGGTACTTGTTGCTTCTTGTGTTTTAATCGGTGGAGACAGAGAGAGAGAGAGAGCAAACAGTGACAGCTATTGCCAGACAAACCTTCTTTTACGGTCTTGATCCATCGATGTGTTGTTGTGGCCATTCAGGTATGACCCCTGTGTGCTTCAGCTAGACCGTTCTTCTGTGGTGCACTCGTCACACAGGCAGGGGCGGACACACAATCAAGCCCCCACCGGCCCTGTTATAACACTGTGAGTTAAACTGACCGATCCTTTGTTCGGTCTCCGATGCCCCACACCTTCTCGTGGGTTCCAACACTTAAGCAGTGCTCACTAGTGTGTCTCCTGGTGTGTCTGAGGGGTGTCTCCCCAGACCTCACTTTTATCCCCACTCATGGGGTCTCAGGTGTCAATCAGTTTTGAATGGCTTTGTCCATCAAATCAGCCCACTCCGGCTGTCCACTGAGGAATTTTAATGAACAGAATGGTACCAAGTAAACAGCCCTCTCCGGAGCCATAAGTCTTTCAGGAGTCATAGTATGGTGGAACAACAAGTCTCTCTCTCCCGGTGTTATCTCTCCCTTATCTGATACAGATGTTCCAGTCCAAGTATGTTTTCCCTTTGTCTCTCTTTCTCTCTGATTAGCAGCGTGGTAACAGTAGCAGTTTGTGATTCTCCCGGGGGGGGGGGGGGGGTATCGTGGGCAACACTGTACCCTTCTGCCCATCAGAGTTGTTCATCCTTCATAACACCCAACACTGCATTTTATTCAGTTCTCACTAGCAAGTGGCAACCAACAGTTTACATTGACATACCTTGGCCTCATCAAGTACTTTTCTGCTAATTACATTGTCAGAACCTGTGAGCGTGACATTAAGCAGAGGTGGAAATTCAATGTTATGTTCCCATGGATGTTGTACATGGGACTGTAGCAAAGTCTTTGACAAGGTGTCACGTGGCAGCTTGGTCTCGATGATCAGGTCCCATGCTGTCTGGAGAGAGCAAATTGGATGCATTCAAAATTAGCTTCAAGGAAGCAAGCAAAGAGTGCTGGTTGAAGGTTTCTCCTCGCAATGGAGGTGAGTAATTAGCGGTGTGCCGTGAGGCTACAAGTTGGGACCTTTGGTATTCGTTATTTTATAGCAATGATTTGGATGCGGTTGCACAAGGATTACTTAACAGGTAAGTTCGTAGAATGCACAACATTAGTAGTTGCTGTTCCCCAAAGAGAATAAAGAAAAATAAATTAAGTCATGTGAAAATATTGAATAACGGGTCGCCAGATTTGCTCAAAATTAAAGGATGTATCAAATGACCGGCTTTTAATTTTCTCCAAGCTTAGACATGACATGATGGAGCAGAGCCAATAAAAGACAGTAGGTGGGTTAGATTCTTTCCAGTGTAGCAAAATAACTCTCCGAGCCAATAAGATTGAAAAAGCTATCACATGTTGGGCGGAAGCAGACACGTTGCTTGCTTCCTCTGAAATAATCCCAAAAATAGCTGTAAGTGGATTAGGTTGAACATCCACGTCTATAACTTTAGAAAATATTCCAAACACATCCCTCCAAAAATTGTTTAAGCTTACACATGACCAAAACATATGAGTTAGAGTAGCTACATCTGCGTTAAATCTGTCACAAATAGGGCTTATATTAGGAAAAATATACGCCAATTTATCTTTGGACATATGGGCCCTGCGTACTATCTTAAACTGAATTAAGATATGGCGTGCGCAGATAGATGAATTATTAACTAAATAAACAATTTTACTATATTGATGATCCGAAAGTGAATGTTGAAGTTCTACTTCCCAGACGCGTTGAACCCTATCATTAGGCGACATGCGAGCATTCATTAACTGTTTATAAATGATAGTTATTAATCGCTTTTGAAAAGGTTTAAACTGAAAAACAGCATAAGCCAAATTTAAAGAGCAGGCCGAGGGGTAATTCGGTAAAAATCACATTAAAAATTCTTAAACTGTAAATATCTGAAACAATGTGTATTAAAGATATCATATTTATACATTAACTGTGAAAAAGACATTAAACAGTCTTCTAAAAACAAATCTAAAAAGTTTTTATTCCCTTAATTTTCCATGTTAAAAAAGCCTTATCCAAAGTTGATGGCTTAAAAAAGCGATTATTTATTTATTTATTTGTTTGTTTGTTTGTTTGTTTGTTTGTTTATTTTTCTTTATTCTGTTTGGGGAAAATCCTTATCCATGAAGGTTCGGAGATGACTGGAAGGATTTTTCTCTGATTTGTATATTCTTTATTTGAAAATCAACAAAAAGATTGAAAAATGAAAATGTGTAGTTGCTGTTCACAGAGAAGGTTATCGTAGCATCTAGGGGATCTAAATGGACAGGGGCTGGTAAAGAGATTGCAAACCCAATCTGATCAGCAGCGGATTCATGCCGATGTTGGGGATCATGTGGAGAAACAGCCAGAGGAAGTGGATGAGCCAGGTGCAGTTACATAATTCAAAAAGCAGTTGGGGTGTGTAGATGGAGTGAAAAGGACAGAAGGGAGATGGCCCCATCACAGGAAACTGTGACCATCTCGGTGGCACTGTGGTTGGCATTGTCTCGATGAGCTGAACGGTGTATGTTTGTGCTCTGTTGCTCTGTGACTCTGTCAGTAGTTGCGCCAGGTATCAGCGGACAGACATAGACATCGTGTGGAAGGTGTTGATAATGGGGAATGCTTGGTACCCAAGCCAACTGCTTCAGGTCTGGTAATGTGCTTTCAGAAGCACAGCTCTTTACAGTCACTCACATTCTCTGAGTGTTTGCTCATTTGAAGGTGCTGCATCATCTGAAGTAGCTTTTGGTCAGTTCTGATGTTTCCTTGTTACCTTATAATCATCTTAAAATGCGTTGACAATTTCCTCCCTTTATAAGAAGCCCCAAGTGTGTCGTGTTGTAGTGATTGTAGAAATGTGGAGTTACCATGGACTGCAGCAACATGCCCTTGATCCCATTGGCTATTGCAATGTGCAGTGATATACTTACCCTCGAATATATCGTCGCGTAGGCCTCTGCTGAGAACAGACCATTTATAAAGCAAAATATCCCAACATTGCATTTTATTCAGTCCTCACTAGTACATGGCAACCCATAATTGACATTGACATACCTTGGCCTCATCAAGTACTTTTCTGCTAATTACATTGTCAGAACCTGTGAACGTGACATTAGCAGAGGTGGGAATTCAAAGTTATGTTCCCATGGATGTTGCGCATGGGACCAGTAAAGCCTTTGACAAGGTGTCACATGACAGCTTGGTCTCGATGATCAGGTCCCATGCTGTCCGGAGAGAGCAAATTGGATGTATTCAAAATTATCTTCAAGGTAGCAAGCAAAGAGTGGTGGTTGAAGATTTCTCCTCGCAATGGAGGCGAGTAATTAGCGGTGTGCCGTGAGGCTACAAGTTGGGACCTTTGATATTCGTTATTTTATAGCAATGATTTGGATGCGGTTGCACAAGGATTACTTAACAGAGAAGGTTATCGTAGCATCTAGGGGATCTAAATGGACAGGGGCTGGTAAAGAGATTGCAAAGCCAATCTGATCAGCAGCGGATTCATGCAGATGTTGGGGATCATGTGGAGGAAACAGCCAGAGGAAGTGGATGAGCCAGGTGCAGTTCCATAATTCAAAAAGCAGTTGGGGTGTGTAGATGGAGTGAAAAGGACAGAAGGGAGATGGCCCCATCACAGGAAACTGTGACCATCTCGGTGGCACTGTGATTGGCATTGTCTCGATGAGCTGAACGGTGTATGTTTGTGCTCTGTTGCTCTGTGACTCTGTCAGTAGTTGCGCCAGGTATCAGCGGACAGACATAGACATCGTGTGGAAGGTGTTGATAATGGGGAATGCTTGGTACCCAAGCCAACTGCTTCTCTGATACAGGGGATGGAAATACTTTTACACTTGCAAAGTAATCGAACTCTCTCTGACTCACTGTCTGCTTGTTGTGTAATTCAGGGTATCACCAGCAGGTGGAGTTTCCAAAACCCGGAGCAGAATGTAAACAAGACGACGACAATCAACAATCGTCAGTTAGAATCAGAATGGACGCAGGTATGATCACCGGGATTTTTGAATTAAACTTTTCTCGCGTTTGTACACAGTAGTTCAGATGAAGAAACTTACACAGATGTTAACAGGGCATAGAAAACTTTCATCAAGCAGTGTCATTTATCCCACTGGTAAAGCGGCCTTGAGTAATTGATCAACCCAACAGTTCCAGCGCAGGGACCTGGCACCAGTAATGGTCGAATCACTCCGCTCATCATACAAAACTTCACCTGAGTGAAAGGAGCAGGGACTCCTGGATCAGGTGGTCGTAAGTGAAACACAGACAGCAGTGTCACAGCGGTCTCGTGGTTTATGTGAATGTTCAATTTCAGGGTCCGTTTCACCTCCAGACAGGCCCTGATGTGTAAGACATCGCCAACTTTCATTCATAAAACTCAACGCCAGATGATAGGAGCGTTTCCGGGATTTCAGAGATTCTATGATAACACAGCATTTCAGGGTTTGGAAAGAAAGCTATCAAGATCCCTCGGGTTTTTATTGGCTGCTACGCAATGGAGAAGAGGGGTGTTTCCGAAATCTGTTTTCTGTAGCGGAGTGGAGATCATTGCCGGTGCTGGGAATGGCTGAAGATCAGGAGGCAGCTTGCTGTAAATAGCCAAGTGAATGTACGGGCAGTGGAGAA
This sequence comes from Hemitrygon akajei, assembly GCF_048418815.1. NCBI lineage: Eukaryota > Metazoa > Chordata > Chondrichthyes > Myliobatiformes > Dasyatidae > Hemitrygon > Hemitrygon akajei. The sequence continues at coordinate 5,884,411 of NW_027331944.1, read as the reverse complement.
ATTGGGAACGTGAGTTACTAAATATTTCCCTCTTGAAGTGATCTTCTACCTTAATTTAAATTCCCAGGATCCCTGCTGGGAAACCCGGCATAACCAATGACCTAATGTCTCTGTCACCTGCAAGCATTGTGATTGTGCTCAAATCTGTGATTCCAGGTGCAACAAAAAAAAAAGATACAGCCTACAAACAGGTCTTTCGGCCCTTCTAATTCATGCTGATCTAAATGTCCCATTTTCCTGTAGCCTTTCCCAAATTTTCCTTGTGAACTTCAATCCCTTTTCCTGCTCGCATGCTCTCAATTTTGTAATTTTATTTGTGTTTTCAGCCTCTTTTGGCTGCACGTAGTTCATACCCATCACCCACCACGTGAAAAAATACCCCTTTGGTCCCTTTTAAATTTCTGCACTCAAGTCTACCCTGGGAAAAGGACTGTGACCATCTACCCTATCTACGACCCGGATTATTTATGTTCATATATGATGTGTATATGGTCACTCTTCAGGCTCCTGAGCTCCAGGACAAACTGTCCAAGCCGAAACATATAAAAGAGGATGCTGTCCAAGTTGCATGCCATCTTGGACAATGTCTTCCATCCACTCCATAACGTACTGGTTAGGCACAGGAGTACATTCAGCCAGAGACTCATTCCACCGAGATGTAACACCGAGCGTCATAGGTAGTCATTCCTGCCTGTGGCCATCAAACTTTACAACTCCTCCCTCGGAGTGTCAGACACCCTGAGCCAATAGGCTGGTCCTGGACTTACTTCCACTTGTCATGATTTATTTATGGTTTTATATTGCTATATTTCTACACTATTCTTGGTTGGTGCGGCTGTAACGAAACCCAATTTCCCTCGGGATCAATAAAGTATGTCTGTCTGTCTGTACCGTAGTGGTCATTCTCCACTACACTCTTTCCAGCTTAATCACGTCCATCCTATAGATTAGCAACTGCAGCTACACGCAGAGCTCTCTCAGCGAGACTTTGCCAATGACTAGCATAGTTGTTACATGACGATCATCAGGCGGGGGATAAGATGGGAACCAGTGGAGCGGTCAGCATAGATCTCAAGGGAATGGTCAGCCTGCGACCCAGGGTACCGGACGATGTGCGTCTGAAGGTAATGGTCAGTCTGTGACCAAGGGGACTGGACATCGTGTTACAAAGTGATTGGAAAATGTGTGATCCAGCAGACTGGGCCATGTGTAATCCCGTTGTTGGTCGGCGTGTGACACAGACTACTGGACAGTAAGTGAACCCGGAAGATTTTAGCTTGTGGAAGATAATCGCAGTGATATTTCCCAGTGTCACCTGACACCGTCAGATTAAGATCCTGTGGTCATCCGTGTGTTCAACTGCAGTGAATTCAGTGATTAATATTACTGTGTCTGTCCTGTAATTTTACTGGGAGTGAATGTGTCTGGTTACCGGCTTATTGGGATGGTCACCTGGCAGGATGTACGCTTCACAATAACCAGCACAGTTCCACTCCAAATCTGGTCAGACTGAGTCTCGGCTCCATTGCAGCATGAATCAGTTTTGCTCAGATCTAAATCATACTCGTATAACCTGCAATTCATCACTTATTTCAGTTGGGAAATTGAAACGAGCAGCGATAAGACTGAAGAGGATTTTAACAGGCGGATCATCGAGGGAAGATGATCTGGACACGGGAAGCAAGGTACCAAAGCAGGGTCAGATTGAGAGCGATGTCCCAATGGAATGCGGTCCGGCCGCAGAGGAGGAGGAGCAAATTCAGCCCAGAGACAGTGACGTCAGAGACACCGATCCGGACCCTGGAACCGGCACAAGCGAGGCGACTGTCTGTCAGCCCAGAGACAGTGACGTCAGAGACACCGATCTGGACCCTGGAACCGGCACAAGGGAGGCGACCGTCTTTCGGCTCGGAAGCTCATTGAACACAGAACTGTCAAGTCCCCAAGAAGGAGCAGGTGAGTGAAATATGAGACTGATGGGTTCTCAGAATGTGGCAGGGAGGAGGACAAAGGTGAGGCCTTTTTCGAGGGCTGATCAGATGAGAGAGGGAATGCGTGGGTGTGGTACATGTGGTGTAGTCGGCAGCCGTTACCCCACTACAGGAAATGCACGACCTGCTCTGAGGATTTCCAGAATGTGCAATGGAGGAAATGCAACTGAGCAGATGAGAAGAGTGTTTCCAGGATGTGAATCAGGGGAAATGTATTCGCCAGGATGGAAAGGGTATCTGCGGGAACTGAATATTACCTACAGTCCCAGCATTTATTGCCCATCCAAAACTGAAATAGGTGAGTGGGTGGGATGGGGGATGACTGGTTTGCCCCTCTATTAACCTAATGCCTCGGACATTGTTTGTTGGGTTTTAAGGTCAGTGTTGGAGATGGGGAATCAATCCATTTTTGTGACTGTGAGCAGGTTCAAGTCATGTTTTTATTTTTAAGTTGGGTGAGAGCGGTGGAGACGAGGGATATTTGAGTACAACCCTACATTTTCCTTTCTATATTCACAGAGCCAGAGTTTACCATCTCTGACCTCCTGGCAGAGGGGGAGGAATATCGACTGAACCAACTGACAAAGTTCTACAGGGACAGACTCCAACAAGCAATTGAAGCAAAGGTTGAAAGACTCGGTTCGATGTTGAGAAAGGAGGGATATTTCAGTAGAGAAGAAAATGAGGTGAGTTTAGTTTGTGCATTGTCACAGAACTGCTGAGAATAGTGACCAAAATTAATCTTCACATTCTTGGCGTTTTACCTGGCAATGGAGACTTTGATCTCTGACTTGGTTTCAGCTGTTAAGGTGGGGAGCCTCAGCTTTTCTCTCACCTGCTGTATTTATCAGCAGTGGCGGCAAGTTATGGAAACTATGACGATTAAAGAGGAGGAAGTACTGGCACTTTTAAGGAATATGAAAGTGGTTCAATCTCCGGGTCCTGACAGGATTTTCCCTAGGACCTTGAGGAAAGTTGGTGTAGAAATAGCAGGGACTCTGACAGAAATATTTCAGATGTCATTAGAAACGGGGATGGTGACGGAGGATTGGCGTATTGCTCATGTTGTTCCATTGTTTAAAAAGGATTCTAAGAGTAACCCTAGCAATGATGGGCCTGTAAGATTGACGTCAGTGATGGGTAAATCAATGGAAAGTATTCTTAGAGATGGTATATATAATTATCTGGATAGACAGGGTCTGATTCGGAATAGTCAGCATGGATTTGTACGTGGAAGGTCATGTTTGACAAATCTTATTGAATTTTATGAAGAGGTTATGAGGAAAGTTGACGAGGGTAAAGAAGTGGATGTTCTCTATATGGACTTCAGTAAGACCTTTGACAAGGTTATGTACGGAAGTTTAGTTAGGAAGATTCAATCGTTAAGTATTAATATTGAAGTAGTAAAATGGATTCAACAGTGGCTAGATGGGAGATGCCAGAGAGTAGTGGTGGATAACTGTTTGTCAGGTTGGAGGCCGGTGACTAGTGGTGTGCCTCAGGGATCTGTCCAATGTTGTTTATCATATACATTAATGATCTGGATAATGGGGTGGTAAATTGAATTAGTAAGTATGCAGATGATACTAAGGTAGGTGGCGTTGTGGATTATGAAGTAGGTTTTCAAAGCTTGCAGAGATTTAGGCCACTTAGAAGAGTGGGATGAACGATGGCAGATGCAGTTTAATGCTGATAAGTGTGAGGTGCTACATTTTGGTCGGAATAATCAAAATAGGACATACATGGTAAATGGTAGGGCATTGAAGAATGCAGAAGAACAGAGTGACCTAGGAATAATGAGGCATAGTTCCCTGAAGGTGAAATCTCATGTGGATAGAGTGGTGAAGAAAGCTTTTGGTATGCTGGCCTTTATAAATCAGAGCATTGAGTATAGGAGTTGGGATGTAATGTTAAAATTCTACAAGGCATTGGTGAGGCCAAATTTGGAGTATTGTGTACAGTTCTGGTCACCGAATTATAGGAAAGATGTCAACAAAATAGAGAGAGGACAGAGGAGATTTACTAGAATGTTACCTGGGTTTCAGCACCTAAGTTACAGGGAAAGGTTGAACAAGTTAGGTCTTTATTCTTTGGAGCGTTGAAGGTTGAGGGGGATTTGATAGAGGTATTTAAAATAATGAGGGGAATAGATCAAGTTGACGTGGATAGGCTTTTTCCATTGAGAGTAGGGGAGATTCAAACAAGAGGACATGATTTGAGAATCAGCGGGCAAAAGTTTAAGGATAATACGAGGGAGAATTTCTTTACTCAGAGGGTGGTAGCTGTGTGGAATGAGCTTCCAGTAGAAGTGGTAGAGGCAGGTTCGGTATTGTCATTTAAAGTAAAATTGGATAGGTATATGGACAGGGATGGAATGCGACTAACATGATGGCCTATTTCCGTGCTGTAATTGTTATATGGTTATATGGTGTTATATATATCTGGACTTCGAACAGGCATTCAGTCCGAAACTAATTTCAAATCTTGTTTGAACCATCGGGCAGATTCACCTCATCTCATTAATCCAGGATGAATATTAAACTGTCAGATTGTAAACTGAGCCAACCGGCTTCACTGCGGTACTTGACAGAGGGAAAACTGCTAACCACACCTGGTCTTGGCTCCGTGAGTTCCCAAACAATGTGTGGCTGATTTGTCATAGTCATTGAAAAGTACAGCACAGAAGCAGGCCTATTGGCCCATCTATTCCGTGCTGGACTACTTAACTACCTACTCCCATTGACCTTCACCCATTGGTGCTCTATACCCTTAACATTCATGGATCTATCCAGACTTTGTTTAACCGCTTGCACTACTTGCACTGCGAGCCAGTTTCACACTCTTAACAACCTCTGAATCAACAAGTTTCACCTTTGTGCCCCTTGAACTTTTCACCTTTCACGCTTTACTGATAACCTCTTGTTGTAGTACCTCTTTACCTCAGTACAAAATGGTGCTTGCATTTATCCTGTCTATACCCCCATGTAATTGTGTGAACTTCTCTCAAATCTCCCCTCAATCTTCCACGTTCCAATGAATAAAGTCCTAACACGGTCACTCTTTTCTTATAACTTAGGTCTTCTAGTCCTGACAACATCCTTGTTTTTTTTTGTGTACTCTTTCAAACTTATTTCCAGCTGCCCTGTAGGTAGGTGAGCAGAACTGCACATAATTTCCAAATTAGGCCTCGCCAACGTCTTATGCACCATCATAGCCCATTTACTGTACACGATATTTTCATTTATGAAGGTCAATGCGCTAAAAAAACTTTCTTTCAGAGCCTATCAACATTTGCCGCCATTTTCAATTACTTATGTACCTGTATTCCCAAATCACTTTGTTATACCAGTCTCTGTGTAAGATCTACCCTGATTGGTCCATCCAAAGTGCAACATCTTGCACCTGTCTGTATTAAATTGCATCAGCATCTTTTAAACCCATTCTCCAGTTGGTCCAGATCTCACTGCAAGCTCGTGTAGTCTTCCTCTTTGTCAACTGCACCTTCCCAACGTTGGAGTCATCTGCAAATTTGCTGATGCTGTTAAGCGTAATTTCATCCAGGTCATTGATATAGATTACAAACAACAATAGCACAGCACCGATCCCCGTGAAACTACACGAGATACAGGCGCCAATCAGAAATGCAAGTCTATAGTGACACTCCGGATTCTTTCAGAAAAGTTAGTGTCTAATCCAGTTTACTACTTCTTGAATGCTAAGCAACTGAACCTTCTAGAGCAACCTCCTATACGGGACCTTGTCAAATACCGTACTGAAGTCCATGAAGACAATATCCACAACCTTGCCTTCATCAACTTTCCTGGTAACTTCCTCGAAAATCTCTGATATTAATTAGATGTGAAAGATCACGCAGAAAGCTGATATCTCATGACCACAAACATCAATAGTTTGATCTAAACGAGCAGAAGAAAGCACAAAACATAAAATAAATCTGCTGACAGGCTGGTATCTCATGATCCCAAAAAATCAACAGGTTGTCCTGAAAGGGAAGAAGATCAATAGGATTTCCTGAAAGGGAAGGGGCAAACAAAAAAAAAACCTGCTAACTTGCTGAATATCTGACTAATGAAAGACAGGGTCACACCATTTCAGGTCACTCTCCTTGGAGCTCACAAACAGTGATTGTCTTGTCCTAGATCTGACCTATTCAGCCATGAGTGGTATTAGAAAATCAAGTGTGTTACACCCGTGAGTAACTCTGTTCTCGTTGGGATTCATTGGCGCTGTCTGTAATGAATCACACAGGCATTATCCAAAGGCAAGAATCTGTAAATATGATGCTGATCTATAAATTCATCATCTGGAGACGTCTGCTTTACTGGTTAAATTTCTTTCACAACTGTAACTCCTCAGATCTGGTAGCAGTGAAACTGAGGGATTATTTTACAGTGCAGTGGACCATAAGGGAATCATGCTGATTTGTTCCATAATTGTTGTCCATTATTCGTGTTATGGAAAAGCTTTCCAATTCCCTTCTGGTATCTGTTCTAGGAGATCAATCATTCAAATCCGGGACACAGAACATAGAACATAGAATAATACAGCACAGTACAGGCCCTTCGGCCCACAGTGTTGTGCTTACCCTTAAACGCTGCCTCTCTTATTTCTCAGAGCGATGTCCTAAGCCCATCCATATTCAGTTACTTTAATTCCATCATAGGGGTATGTTGCCTGAAGACTATTCAATGTTTAATTTATAATTCCTCAGTTAATCAGGAAACCCATGCCTGCATTCAGGAAGTGATCACCATTTTACGGTATGAGTGCCAGGCAGTAACCATCTCCATTATAAGATAGCCGCACTGACATTTCTTAATCTTCTTTTGTCTTTACACATCATAAGACCATAAGACATCAGAGCACAATTGGCCATTAGGACCATCGATTCTGCTCCGCCATTACATCATGGGTGATGTACTATCCCTCTCAACCCCATTCTCCTGCCTTCTCCCAGCGAACTTTGCTGACCAGACTAGTCAAGAAGATACCAACCTCTGTTTTAAATATACTCAATGACCTGGTCTCCGCAGCTGTCAGTGCCAATGAATTCTACAGATTCACTACTCCTAGGCTAAATAATCTCCTCATTTCTGTTCTAAATGGACGTCCCTCTAATCTGAGGCTGTTCCGTCTGGTTCTAGACTCCCCCACTTTGAAACATCATCTCCACGTCTTCTCAATGCCTTTCGATTTTCCACAGGTTACAATTAGATTCCCCCTCATCCTTCTACACTCCAGCCAGTACAGGTGCAGCCAGGAACTATTCCCATCAAAATATGGTTTAATATCACTGGTTCTGTTAGTTTAGATTCCTCTCTGGATTTTTCACAATGCCATCACATATTTTCTCTGATCATGGGATCAAAATATGCAAGTGCGGTCTGGCCAGTGCTTGTTCTTATATTCTGATCCTCTCGAAGTGAATGCTAACATTGTGTTTGCCCTTCCTAACACAGACTCAACCTGCACGGAATCCAGCACTAGGTCTCCAGAGAATCTTTACAACTCTGATTTCTGAATTTTCTCCCAGATTCAAAAATAGTCTACGTCTTCATTATTTCTGCTAAAGTATATGGCCACGTACCTCACTATACTACATTCCAATTGCCACTGGTGTGTCCATTTTCTCATAGGTCCATGTCCTCCCGCGAAATCCCTGCTTCCTCAACACTTCCCCTCCCTCCCCATATCTTCGTAACGCCCACAATAATGGCCATAAAGCCTTCAAATCATTGACATAACGGAAAAAGAAACTGTCCCAAACCCAACCAATGCAGAACACCACTGGTCACCAACATTCGACCAGAGAAAGCCCTATTTGTTCCCATGCTGTGCTTCCTGACAGTCAGACAAATCTGTCTGGAGAAAACATGGATCCTCTATCCATGCCAGTGTCTTTCTTGTCCTACTGTCGGCCCTTGTCTTGTTAAATGGCGTCATGTGGGACACCTGGTCAAAGGTCCTCGGGAAGTCCAAGTAAACAACTTGCTCTGACGTTCCGTTGTCGACCCAGCATGCTGTTCTCTCAAAAAATTCGGACAGTTCCGTCAGGAAAGATTCCCTTCCATGGATTTTGGCCTTTTTTATCACCTGCGTCCAAATACCCCGAAACCTTATCCTCAATATTCGACTGCTGACATCTTCCCAAAAGCTGATCACACTAACTGGCCTATAATTTAAAATGGTCGGTCCTCCGGAACCATTCCAAAATCTAGTGATTCTTGAGTGATCGTCACTAATGTCTCCAGAATCTCTTCAGCCTCCTCCTTCAGAAGCAATCGGGTGCAGTTGATCTGGACTCATCTATCTTCAGAACTTTCAGCTTCCCGAGCGCCTTCTCCGCAATAATTGCAAATACACTCACTTCTGCCACCTGCCATTCTCAAATATCTGGCACGTTCTAGTGTTTTTACAGTGAAGACTGACGCAAAATACTTGCTAATACCTTCCGCCATTTCCTTGTCCCCTGACAGTACCTCTCCACTGTCATTTTCCAATGGCCCAATATCCACTTTCCTCTCTTTCACTCTTCATATATCAGACGGACGTTTTGGTAAGCTATTTTACATTATTCTCTAACCTGCCTTCATATTTCATATTTTCTCTATTTACGGTTTTTGAATTGCCTTCTGTTGATTTGTAGAAACATCCCAGTCCTCCAGCTTTCTACTATATTTTGTAATACTCTGTGCCCTCTCCTTTGCTTTAGTGCTGCTTTGACTACCTCGTCAGCCACGGTTGATCATCCTCCCTTTAGAATAATTCTTCATCTTTGTGATCATTTGTCCTGCACCTTCTGAATTGCTCCGAGAAACTTCAGCCATTCCTGCTCTGCCATTGTCCCTGTTAGTGTCATTTTCGAATGTATTATTGCCCAGCTCCTCTCTCATGCCGAGGTTATTCCTTTATTCTACTGTAGCACTGATACCTCTAACTTTACCTTCTCCCTTTCAACCTGCTGGCTGAGTTCTGCTATTTTATGATCACTGCCTCTTACGGGTTTATTTAGCTAAAGCTCCCTAATCAAATCTAGTGCAATACACAACACAGAATCCAGATCCGCCTTTCCTATAGTGGGCTCAACCATAGGCTTCTCTCAAAAGCGTTCTCATGGGCATTCTATAAATTCCCTCACTTGGGATTCAGCACCGACCTGATTTTCCAAAGCTACCTGCATATTGAAATTCCCCATGACTATTTTAACATTCACCTCTTTACATGCCTCTTCTCGCTCCTGTTGTAATTTGTAGATCACATCTTGGTTACTGTTAACCGGCCTGTATATAATTTCTACCAGGGTCATTTTCCCTATGCAGTTTCTTAACATCTACATTCTCCAATCCGATATCACCTCTTTCTCAGGACCTTTCATTTTTAATGACAACAGAGTCAACCCAACCCTTTCACCCACCTGCTTATCCTTTCGATTTAATATGTAACCTTGGATGTTAGCACCCAAAAATCATCTTCTTTCTGCCTCGATTCAGTGATGCCAACCATCCATTTTCTTTTGCTCTCTCGCTCTCTCCTCTTTTCCGTTTTTGTTGTTACATCTTTTGATGTAATGTTGCACATTGATGGACAAGTAAATTAATCACATTGCATCTACCGCAGAGTGTCAGTGTATCCTTATTCTTACACACTATTGATTTAGAATTTCCTTCAGTTACTGTTTCTCTGTTAATGACTGAACCCAGAGAGGATGAGGCAACAGCCCAGTGACTGCATCTGTTCTGAAGCTACTGGGGCCATGAACAGATACTTTCCTGCACATTCTCCATGTCTGTCTGTCTGCTCCACAATAAGTCCATTGTTTCCTTTTGTAGAAAGTCACTGAACTGACAGAGAAGGGAAACCGGACAGAGAGTTCCAGACTCTTCCTCAGTTTGGTGATGGGCAAAGGCTCCCGGGCACGGAGGGCGATGTGGGAATCCTTTCTGATGTGGAGGACTGAGTTACCGAAGTTGGACAGAATACTGAGGGAAATACAGGAACTCGGTATGTTAAAACCACGTACTGAACACAAAGGCACATTGAGATAAACATTTTAGTTATTTTAATTATTTTAGCTCTGTTTCCATGGATTTTTTTAAATATTTAAACAGGTCCTGATCCACAGGAATACATGAACATCGGCCAAGGTTTATCTGAATTACCCACTCAGCTGATCGGTGAGTGATAAAATGCACAGTTCAAACCACATCTCAAGTGTTAGTCTGTGACTTGGCAAAGCCTGGGAATCAAAATTCGACATTAATCATTCACTGATCTCTGGATTCAAGTAACAATTCAAAGAATCTCTCTTTGCAACCTGAATATTCTACTTTGCATTTTTCTATTAATCCAGCTTTTGGTTCTGATGAAGCCTTCACTTCAGGTCCTAACGCTCTGGGAATCCCAACACACCCGAGGCAGGCTCCTGATACACTGTATGACCCAGTCCAGGTGACTTTTCTATCTTCAGACCTTTCATAGTCCAAGCCCCTTTTCCTTTGTAATAGCACTACACGCAATTCTGTTTGCTGATGATCTTTACCTTTTGGAATTCTGCTAGTGACTTGCACAGAGTTTGTCTGGCATTTCCTTTTCACCCGTTACTGCAACTACAACAGCAGTTTCTAGTGGTCCGATATCGACCCTCTCCCTTTTTTTCACTCTTTATATATCTGGGAATGAGAAAAAAAGGAACGTTGGTATCCTCTCTTATATTATTGACCATATCCTTGCATTACCTGCACATTCACGTATATTTAGGGGCATCTATAACATAGTTGCATCCGTCACGACCCAGACTGTAAATTCCAGGCACACACTACTCTGTGAAAAAACTACCCACAGTTGCTGTAAATTTACCCCATCTCACCTTAACCAAATGCCCTCTGGTATTAGACACCAGTCTTACGTAAAAATAAACAAACAAAATACAGGCTGATGACCCAAACTCTTACCTCTCAAACTTGTACACCTCAGTCAGATCTCTATTCTACCACCAGAGTAAACAAACCAAGTTTATCAAACTTCTACTTGTAGCACATGCCACCGAACCCAGGCAACATCCTGATGAACCTGTTCTGCACCCTCTCCAATCCTTCCAAGAGCTGGACAATCAGAAGTGAACACAATACTCCAGATGCTCCCTAAAACCATAACATCTAGGAGCAGAATTAAGCCATTCGGCTTAGTGAATTTCAATTCCTCTCGACCCCACTATCCCATTCTTCCTAATCAGGAACATATCGACCTGCATTTTAAATATATTCAATGACTTGTCTTCCTCAGCCGTCTATGACAAAAATTTCACAGACTCACCACCCACCAGCCAAGAAATTTCTCCCAATATGGGTCCCCGCCAGCCAGGACAATTCACCTCAGTTCACAAGCATGTTAATTTTCTGTATGAGCCTCCCATGTGGGACCTTGTCAATGACTCTACCAATATACAAATAGACAACATCCATGTGTAACTTCATCCATCACTTTTGTCACCTCCTGGAAGAACTCAATCAAGCTGGCAAGACACAAACCCGACCCAAAGCCTTGCTACTGAACCCTAAACCACTTCAAATATTCCCTCTTTCATACTCCCATGGGGCGGAAGATATAAAAGGCTGAAGGTATGTGCCACCAGCCTCAAGGACAGCTTTAAGACCACCTCCTATGTTATTATTGGCTCTTATTATTAATAAGACAATTTTATATATAAAATGGTAGCATCGTGCATCTCGTAACTAATAACAAGTTACTCAGGTAACCACAATATACTCACAGGAGAGCAGAATGAATTCCGTTAGGGGATGGACAACAGAGAACAGATTATGTAATTCTATTTCAAACCCTATGGAAAGCAGAAATCTTTCAGTGTTAGACTGTCTATCAAAAAACAATTGCTTCTCTCCCTCACATGGTTAAAAGTTCCAAATATATGTAAAATTCATCCAATACTTGTGAAATTTCGGCAACATCTGATGAAGCATTGGTGTACAATAATCTTCCTATTAACAACCACAAAGGAACAACCACCATTATCAGATTCAGATTCAGTTCATTGTCATTTAGAAACCACAAATGCAATGCAGTTAAAAAATGAGACAACGTTCCTCCAGAATGATATCACAAAAGCACATGACAAAACAGACTACACCAGAAAATCCACATAACGTTTGGCAATCCCCAGTCCAGAGTTCGTATTCATATCGCGCTACCGTCTTAGCGCATTCCCCGGAAAGGAGCTCCAAACCCACCAGACAAAACAAGACCAAAAACTAAAGCTCAAGACCTGCACAAAACCACATAGTTACAACAGTGCAAACAATAGCATAATTGATTAAAAAAAACAGACCATGGACACAGTAAAGTAGTCCAAAGATGTTAAAGGACTATAAGTTCAAAAGAAATCACCACACAGTTTCCACAAGTCCCCAGGGTCCCGACAGACTCGCCATCCCACACCGGCGGCAGAAGGGAGTACCCCCGCTATGGACTTCCACCGCGCCGCCCGACTCAGCCTCGCAGACGCAGCACACACCGAAAGCGACCTGACCGCATCGGGCTCCGAGTCCGTCGAACCTCCGAGCCTCCCACCATCCCCTCCGGTACAGCTTCTTCGAGCACCATCCTCTGCCGTGCGTATTAAGATGACCCCACCAAGGGTCATCGGCAACGCGACCCGAGGACTGGGGGCCTGTTCTTCCCAGCAGAGTCCCGGACCTCACAGCAGCAGCAGCAACGAAGAAGGTCTTCCTGGAGATTTCCCGATGTTCCTCCGTGCTCCCACGTCCGTTTTTCAATCGATTATGATTGCGCACGGCACCCTGCTTCACAAATAACAGATAATCAGCTCTGGAGTGGCCGATGTAAGCTGCGTCGCGCCGCCATCTTGGAGTTCATATTTTTATCAAAATAAATCGAGGGATTTGCCAGAGCGACTCACTAAGGCCACTATGATTTTGTGTGGCTTTAAACCCTGTCATAATTTACTGAAACGGAAAAAAATCAGTTATCAAATCAGCAAAAAAATACGAATATACCCTGACACAGCTATACATTGACGAATTGAAATTATTTGCTCTTGCATCAGTAAAGCTAAGACAAATAATTCAAATAATGGAACTAATTTCCAAAGATATGAGCATGAACTTCAGACTAGAAAAGTACAGAACATGATTAAACATAAAGAAAGGTGCAGTCGAACCAGTAGAATATCAAACAGAGCATTAGGTAACAATGCAACAGAATATGAAACATATATTTAGGATATCAATAGGCAAAAAAAAATAGATAATCGTGTGCTAAAGGAAAACCTTCCAACAAAATTTACTTTAGGGCTGAAGAAAATCTGAATTTGCATCAAGGATCAAGAAAATCTGCCAAACAGAGCTGAACAGTAAAAATATAACCAAGGTAGTAAAGACTCACTGTGCCCATATTGACGTATAATTTTGGTGTAATATCCTGGTCTGAAACAGATCTGGAAAATATGCAAGGAAAAATAAGAATTTAAATAACAATTTCTAGAAAACCCCATGTGCACTGGAGTGCACTTGGATTGATATGAACGAGGACGGTATGAGGATGATGAATAACAGAACTAAAACAAATGAGACAACAGCCAGACAAAAATTCTCAGAATCAGGTTTACTATCACGGAAACATGTTGTGAAAATTGTTTTTCTGCGCCAGCAGCACGATTACAGTAAAGTGTGTGCAGTGAGTCTGTATTTATGTATACAATTGTGGAAATAGAGTTGCATCAGCGTGAATTAATCAGTCTGATGGCCTGGTGGAAGAAGCTGTCCCGGAGCCTGTTGGTCCTGGCTTTTACGCTGCGGTACCATTTCCCAGATGGTAGCAGCTGGACTAGTTTGTGCTTGGTGAGACTTGGGTCCAGAATGATCCTTCGGCCCATTTTTACCCCCTATCTCTGAAATGACCTGAGTAGTAGGAAGTTCACATCTACAGATGCACTGGGCTGTCCGCACCAGTCTCTGCAGAGTCCTGCTATTGAGAGAAGTATAGTTCCCATACCAGGCAGTGATGCAGCCAGTCAGGATGCACAAAATTGTGCCCTATAGAAAATCGTTAGCATTTTGGGGCCCATCCCAAACGTCCTCAACCATCTCAGCCATCTGTTTTTCTGATTTTCTTTTTTTTTTGTTCAGACTAGAGAATATGCCAGACAGGATGTCGGAATGCTCCTCTTGCAGGATGTGGGAAGTCAGGGAGACATCCAGTGTCCCTGACAACGATACCTGCAAGAAGCGCATCCAGCTGCAGCTCCTAACAGACCGCATTAGGGAACTGGAGCAGGAGCTGGATGACCTCCGGATCATTCAGGAGACTGAGCAGATTATAGATAGTAGCTTCCGGGAGGTAGTTACTCCTAAGGAACAGGGCACAGGTAATTGGGTTACCGTCAGGCGAGCGAAGGGGAAAGGGCAGTTAATGCAGGGTTCATAAGCATCCCTCTTCTCCATATGTTTAAGGAGGTGTGCAGAGCAGTGGCTATTGTGTCATCTGTTGATCGGTTGTGTCGGTAGGCGAATTGTAGGGTCCAGTGTGGGTGGTAACAAGCTGCAGATGTAGTCCATGACCAGTCTCTCAAAGCATTTGCTTATTATTGAGGTGAGTGCGACAGGACGCCAGACGTTCAGGCATGTTGCCTTAGTTGTTTTAGGTACAGGAACAATGGTGGATGATTTGAAGCAGGAGGGAACTCTACATTGGGAGAGGGTGAGATTAAAAATATCCGTAAATACACCTGCCAGTTGTGCCGCGCGCATCCTGAGTACCCGCCCTGGGATGCCGTCCGGTCCTGCAGCCTTGTGACTGTCCACTCGTTGGAAACACCTGCGAACTTCAGCCTCAGAGATTACCATGGTGCAGATCCCTTTGTCAGCTCTCCTCGGGGGTTCAGTGTTGGCGATATCGAACAGAGCGTAAAAAAGATTTGGCTCATCTGGGACAGAGGCAGCGATGTTGGCAGCACCACTGTGCTTGGCCTTGTAGTCTGCGATGGTGTGCAGACTTTACCATAAGCTGTGCGTGTTGTTGGTGGAGAACTGTGCTTGAATCGTGTCTCCGTATGGTTGTTTCGTTGTCTGGATGACTTTGCACAGATCAGATGATCGGCAATGGAAGCTGTCGGTCACGGGGTAAGTGCTGTTCACACGGAGCTGTTGTTCCAGATTTTCTGGTTTAGGCAGTCCAGACCGGTTCCTGGTGGAAAACTGTGATAAGAACAGACAGATGGGGGATGTTTCTCGCAGCCAGAAATGTTTACACAGGATAGAGATAGAGATAGACATAAAGATAGAGATAGAGAGAGAGACGGTGAGGGGGGGGGGGAGATGGAGTGAGAGGGGGAGGGAGAGGGAGAGAGACACTGGATGTCGGCACGATCATTGGTGACTGTCGGGGCCAATTCCGGATCTGCGGACCCGGCAACTGGGATACGGGATTTTGGGTAGTTGGATCCTTCTTGCATCTCCTCTTCAGCAGTCGCTCTTGGCTTTTCCGTGAATCAGCGGCTGCTCCTCATTGCCCTCCATATTTGCCTGAGAGAGCTGCTGCTTAATTTGGCACAACGATCTCTCTTAGCCTGATAGAGTTCTCCGTGGAGTACTGCTTTCGGTAACCTGGGGTTGTCCCTGAGAGGCACGTGGCTTGTCAGTGGAGCTGTCTGAGCAGCAAAATGGCTTCAGGGCATGGAAACTGAGCATGTATAGCTATGCATGTCTGTGTGATTATATGAAATATTAAACTAAATAAGTAGTGCAGAAATAGAAATTTAAAAAGAGATTAGTGAGTCACTATCGATGGGTTTGATTGTCCATTCGGAAACTGCATGGTAGAGGAGAAGTTGCTCCTGAATCGTTGAGTGTGCGCCTTACTCCGTTCCTCGTGAACCAGATGGTGATGCAGCCAGTTACAATGCTCTGCAAGTTACATCTGTAGAAATATTCAAGTGATGTTGGAAACTCCTGATGAAATATAGCCACGGTTGTGCATTCTCTCTAGCTGCATCAATATATTGGGTCCAGGTTAGATACTCGGAGATATTGACAGCCAGGAATATAGAATTGCTCACTCTTTCCACATCAGATCCCTCTATGAGGACGGGTGTGTTGTGTTCCCTCATCTTGCCTTTTCTGAAATCCACAATTAGTTATAAGGATATATTTCATATCAGATTCAGCACTCCATACAAGCATATGCAAAACCAATAAGGAGTACACATCACTGAACGTAAATGAAAGCGTAAGCCATAAAAATGATGAAACTATCATAATAGTAGAAAACGTTAACGAATGGAACAGTCTGACTCCTCAAGGAGGACATCCACACGATCTGAGCCGATTAGATGTCGACAAGGAAGCGTCGAGCCCCTGGCTCAGAGTTGGAGACTTCTTCCCAGAAACAGAAGGGATCATTGTAGCAATACAGGACAAGGTTGTTGACACATGTAGTTATCAATAATACAGAATAAACGACCAATAGATTCAGGACGATACATGCTGAAAATTACAAGAGAAACCAGAAACAATCCAACACTTTACAACATCCTGCAGTAATTTAACTGAATCTCATGACTTGCACAAGCACAATCAAGTGGTGGACAACAGTCACAAAAATCTTGCTTGAACTACAACAGATGAAAAACTCGATAACTTACTACAAGTGCAAGCCTGCTCCATTTGTAGAGTTAGAGTCCTTCATATCATGCTGTGACCCAACATTATTTCAGATAGGATAATCCACGATGACCGTTTGGATATAATTTTACAGGATAAACAAGCAAAAAAAAACTTTTTGAATAAATATATATAGCCATTCCAAACAGAACTTACAGAAATGAATTATTGGGAAACACCAGAAATATGCTAAAATAAAAGGGGAGATTGAAAGACTATGCAATATAAACAGGGTATTCAAATCGCAATATCGATAACTGGTATCATCCCAAAGGCTTTACACAATAATATTAACCAATTAGGTCCAATCTGCAATACTTGTGTAAATCTTCGAAAACCCACAACACTATACACCACGAGAATCGTCTGAAATTTCATCAATTCAGACATGAGTGTGCTTGGCTATGCCTGTACCTCAAATTTTACCGGTTTAGGCTAAGATGATGATAATAATAATAATGACGTATTTATAAAGCACGTTTCATCCAGACGATGCTGTTCAAACTGCATCACAACGGGATGTTCTGCCGTTCCTTTGTGTACATCAGATGCATGGAGAGAGGGAGCTTGCTACATCGGCAGAAGCTTCCTCTCCATATCGGAGTGTCCCGGCTGGCAGGGGCAGGACATCCATGGTCGACTCTGACAGACGGAGGCCTCATTAGACAGAGCCCCACACCCCCACAGCAAGACTGATGAGTAGCAGTTGCCAAGACTTCACCGCCCTCTCCCACAGACACGATGTACATCACTGACACAGACGCTTGTGGCTTCTTCCATTAACGCAGATTCCATCTTTCCACCAATCCTCCATCACTGCGATTGAAAACTACCCATTTTCATTCCTGTTATTCCGATGGGATATCGATCCGCAACTTCACTGTGATTCTCCCTCAGACGCTGCCCGACTTGAGTATTTCCCGCGTATTCTGCTCCTGTTTTGATGCAAGAGCAGTGGACACCTGTGACTCCCCAGTGTGCAGATTGGCCAAAATGCACAGTGTCCTGCTCTCCATAGTTCCACACCAGATCAACATTAACATCATCTGTTAATGAGGCAAACAATGCCTTAAATATAGTGAAATGTTGTTGTAACGGGACTTCAGTCAGGATTGGAATAGGATATCAGGGGAATGTCAAACTTCACAAATAACTAGCTGCAGAATATGAGGATTGGACATTTTCTGGGACATCCATCGCTGTCAATTAAGGTGTCTGTGAACAGAATTTCACTTTCTATCCTGTTATCCTCGGAAGCATTGAATTAATTCATGTAATCTCAAACACAGAATGTTGAAATGCAGCTATAATATTCTTTGTCAGTTGAGCCATTTAACATTTTTTCTATGTTCTCTGTTCCCATGGAAGATGTTCAACAGAAACACCAGGAGACTCTGCGGGCACAAACTGAAACACTGAGCGTGAACACGAGCCAGATGACGGAGAAGGTGAAGGTTTTCCAGCTGGCTGATCGATACGCTGAACTCACGGTCATTTCTACTGTTCGAGATCGGACACTGGTGGAACATGAGCTGCTGGCAAGAGGCAGAGACCATGAGGAGTATAGAGAGAAACAACTCCGCAGTCAGCTGGAAAAAATCAGTTCTGATCAGTTATTCCAGAGCAGCTTTTCCCGGAGTAAATCCAAATCTGGGAGTTCGGCAGCAGTGGTCGGAATTCCGGGGATCGGGAAAACAACAATGGTACAAAAGATTGTTTATGATTGGGCCATAGGGAAAATATACCAACAGTTCCAGTTTGTCTTCAGTTTCAAATTCCGAGATTTAAACAGTCTTGACTGTCGAATAAACCTGAAGGAACTGATTCTGGATCAGTATCCTTACTTTGGGAATATCCTGAGAGAGGTCTGGAAGAACCCAGAGGGATTACTGTTTATATTCGATAGTTTAGATGAATTCAAACACAAAATCGATTTTGCGGACAGTCGGAGAGATACAGAACCCAAGCACCAGTGCCCAGATCCCGAGTGGAGGTGTGAAGTGTCTGACATTGTGTACAGTTTAATCCAGGGCAAGCTGCTCCCAGGGTGTTCAGTGCTGGTGACCACCCGACCCATTGTGTTACATGAATTGGAAAAGGCAGAGTTCAGTGTCTGCGCTGAAATCCTGGGATTTTCTGGTGAGGAACGGAAGGAATATTTCATCAGACATTTTGAAGACCAGACGGTGGCGGAAGCTGTTTTCAATTATGTGAAGGACAACGAGATCCTGTACACCATGAGCTACAATCCCTACTACTGCTGCATCCTCGCTCTGGCACTGGGGCGCTTCTTCACAAAAGGAGTCAGGGACCCGCAGCGAGTTCCCAAGACCATCACCCAACTGTATTCCTCCTATATTTACAACATCCTGAAAAACCACCGCCGTGAGATTGAGAACCCCCGTGATGTGTTACTCAGGGTTGGTCAGATGGCCTTCAAAGGAGTGTCCGAGATAAAGATTGTATTTAAAGAGGGAGATTTGATCAACTACAATCTGCAGCCTTCCCCGTTCCTGTCCGGGTTCCTGATGGAGCTTTTGGAGAGAGAGGATTCTGCCCAGAGCGTGGTGTACACATTCCCACACCTCATCATCCAAGAGTTTGTAGCTGCAGTCGCACTATTCTTGAATCCACATCCCGGGGATATACTGAAACTCCTCACTGATGCCCACAACACGACAGATGGGCGATTTGACGTATTTCTCCGTTTTGTTGCTGGTCTCTCCAACCCAATGACAGCTCGGGGCCTGGAGGAGATTCTGGGTCCATTTCTTCAGGAAACAACCTGCCGGGTGATTGACTGGGTGAAGCAGGAGGTTAAACCCCAGAGTGGAAACACAGGGAGTGAAGTTGATAAAACGAGAATCCTGAACGCATTGCACTACCTGTTTGAGTCTCAGAATCGTGGACTGGCTCAGGAAACACTGGGATCTTTGGAAAAACTTTCATTCAGTGGAGTGACACTCACCCCGATTGACTGCGCGGTCCTGTCTCATGTCATCGGACTCTGTGATACAATAAAACACCTCGACCTGTGGAACTGCCACATTGAGTGTGAAGGAATCCAGCGGCTAGAACCCCGGCTGCACAACTGCCAGGAGTTGAGGTAACTTGATTTATCACTCACTCGGAACTGTGAACCTGTTCCATTGTGTTATTTCAATGTAAAGGGATTTGGGTAAAACTGTCGTAAAACTGATTGTGAAGAATTCTGACAAATGCCCAGGGGATCGGTCAGTAATTCCCCAAGGATAGGAGGGTTCTGTCGTTCCTTGTGAAGGGATGTTGGAGACTTCATCAGATCAGTGAACAACGTCCATTGGTTTAATGGTAGTAAACCACAGGAATGGCCGTGATTCCTCGCTGCCTGTGACACGTCCATTGACAATGTTCCTTCTCATTGTTACTGACACCCAGACCGACACTGACTGCAGCAGGTGGGTCAGAGATTCACACCCCCTTCCCGGTGAGGGACAAGAGACCGTCTGCAGACTGTCCCAGTGAGAAGGAAAGAAATACCATTGTGAGATTGTTCTCCCCTGCCATTCCCCGTGTGTGACTTTGCTCACTTCCAGATACACAGAGAGCGAGGCCGCATCTCCTTTGGGTCTCTGTTCAGACCCAACACACACGTACAAAAATTCTCGTCTTGCAGGATTATCATTTTCCCTTGGAATCCTCCTGCAGGATGTCTCATCCCAGTCCCTCTTCCATTCTTAGGGATCTCGTCCCCATCCCCATTCCTCTTGTGGGCTCTCTATTACCCTTTCCTCATTCTACTGTGGGATCTCTCTTCCCTATCCCCCTTCCTCCTGTTGGATCTCTCTTCCCCATCTCCCTTCCAACTGTGGGATCTCTTCCCCATACCCCTTCCTCGTGGGATTTATTTTGACATTCCCCTTCCTCCTGTGGGATTTCTGTTCCCCATCCCCCTTCCTCCTGTGAGATCTCTCTTCCCCATCCCATTTCACCCTGTGGGATCTCTCTTCCTCATCCCCCTTCCTCCTGTGGGATATCTCTCCCCCATCCCCTTCTCCGTGTTGGATCCCCTCCCCATCCCCTTTCCTGTAGTGTTATCCCTTCCCATCCCTCTTCCTCCTGTGAGATCTCTCTTCCCCATCCCATTTCATCCTGTGGGATATCTCTCCCCCATCCCCTTCTCTGTGTGGGATCTCCGTTCCCCATCCCCCTTCCTTCTGTGGGAACTGACCTCCCCACATCCCTTCATAGAATCGTAAAATCATAGAACACAACAGCACAGAAAATAAGCCATTCGACCTTTCTGCTCTGTGCCAAAACTTTATTCCGCTGGTCCCATTGACCTGCACCCAGTCCATAACCCTCCAGACCTCTCCCGTCCATGCATCTATCAGATTTATTCTTAAAACTTAAGAGTGTGTCCGCATTTTCCACATCAGATGGCAGCTCGTTCCACACTCTCACAACTCTCTGAGTGAGGACGTTCCCCCTAAACCTTTCCCCTTTCACCCCGAAGCAAAGTCCTCTTGTAATTTATCCCTCCTAATCGATGTGGAAAGAGCCTATTTGCATTTTCCCTGTCTATACCGCTCAGAGTTTTGTAAACTTCTATCAAATCTCCCCTCAATCTTCTGCGTTCCAAGGAATAAAGTCCTAACCTGTTCAATCTTTCCTTGTAACTCAACATCTGAAGACCCGGCAACATCCTAGAAAATCTTCTCTTTCCTATAGTTAGGTGACCAGAACTGCTCACAATATTCAAAACTTGGCCTCACGTTGACGTGGATAGTCTTTTTCCATTGAGAATAGGGGAGATTCGAACAAGAGGACATGAGTTGAGAGAGAAGGGGCAAAAGTTTAGGGGTAACACGAGGGGGAACTTCTTTACTGAGAGAGTGGTAGCTGTGTGGAACTTCCAGTATAAGTGGTAGAGGCAGGTTTGATTTTGTCATTTAAAAAAATTTGGACAGGTATATGGACAGGAAAGGAATGGAATGGAGTGTAATGGCCTGAGTGCAGGTAGGTGGGACTAGGTGAGAGTAAGCGTTCGGCACGGACTAGAAAGGCCGAGATGTCCTGTTTCCGTGCTGTAATTGTTATATGGTTATATGTCATATGTTATGAATTCTATCTGCCATTTTCTGTCCCATTCTTCCAATTGGTCCAGATCCCTCTGCAAGCTTTGAAAGCCTTTCTCGCTGTCCACAACGCCTCCAATCTTAGTGTCATCAGCAAACCTGCTGATCCAATTTATCACACTATCATCTAGATCATTGATGTAGACAGCAAACAACAGTGGTCCCAGCACAGATCTCTGAGGCCCACCACTAGTCACAGGCCTCTAGTCTGAGAAGCAATCATCCACTACCACTCTCTGTTTACAAATTCAGTTTACAACCTCTCCATGGATACCTAGTGTCCGAACCATTTAACTAACCTCTTACGTGGGACCTTATCAAAGGCCTTACAAAAATCCATGTAGACAACATCCACAACCTTTCCTTCATATGCTTTCTTGGTAACCTCCTCGAAAAACACAACAAAATTCATTAAACACATTCTGCTATGCACAAAGCCATGCTGACTATCCTTTATCAGCCCTTGGTTGTCCAAATCCTTGTTTCTCCGATCTCTCAGAACACCTTCTGATAATTTACCTACTACTGATGTCAGGCTCACTGGCCTGTAATTACCTGGGGTACTTGTGGAGCCTTTTTCAAACAACGGAACAACATGAGCTACCCGTCAATCCTCCGGCACCGCAACCGTGGCGAAGGACAATTTAAATATTTCTGCCAGGGTCCCTGCAATTTCTACACCAGTCTCTCTCATGGTCCAAGGAAATATCATGTCAGGCCCGGAGATTTATCTACCTTTATTCGCTGTAAGGTAGCAAGCCTTACACCTTAATCTCTATGTGTTCCATGACACTACAACATGTTTCCCTTAATTCCATATCCCTAGGCCAAGTTTTGAATATTATGTGCAGTTCTGGTCACCTAACTATAGGAAAGATATCAGTAAAATTGAAAGAGTGCAGAGAAGATTTACTAGGATGGTGCCTGGTCTTCAGGAGTTGAGTTACAAGGAAAGATTGAACAGGTTAGGACTTTATTCCTTGGAGCGCAGAAGATTGAGGGGAGATTTGATAGAAGTTTACAAAACTCTGAGCGGTATAGACAGGGGAAATGCAAATAGGCTCCTTCGCTTTCCCCCCTCTGACTGTCACCCAACGACCTGCTTCCGGCAGCCTAGGTGTGACTACCTCCCTGTAGCTCTCATCTGTGACTGCCTCATTCTCCCTTATGAGTCGAAGGTCATCCAGCTGCTGCTCCAGATTCCTCACACGGTCTTCCAAATCGCCCAGCCGCAAGCACTTCTGGCAGATGTGACTCTGCGGGAGAGGGGAGTTCCCCCAAGACTGCCACATCTCACAGGAGAGGCACATCACCGTCTCAGGAGGCATTGTAAAGACCTGTCAAAACCCCAAATCTCCACTCACTCACTGGCCTCTCAGCTTGAGATATCCCTCTATTTATTTGTTTGAGCTTTTCAAACTGCTTGGTCAATCAGCTGCTTTCTGCTGAGTCTGAGCTATTCAAATTTTGGTTGTCTTGATTTGCACAGTCCAACTGCCAAAACTGCCAGAATCTCTCGAGTCAAAGCCTCAAATTTCCACTCCTTCACCGGCCCACTAACTCACTGGCCGCGTTCCATGACACTACTGTTCGTTTCCTTTAATTCCATATCCGCTATGCCAGTTTCCTGAGTAGACACTGACGCAAAAAAACTGTTTAAGATCTTCCCCATCTTGTGATGCTCCACACAGACAACCACTCTGATCTTCTAGGGGACCAATTTTGTCCTTTACTGTCCTTTTACTCTTAATATACTTGTAGAAACCCTTCGGGTTTACCTTCACATTATCTGCCAACACAACCTCATGTCTTCTTTTTGCCTTCCTGATTTCCTTCTTTAGTATTCCCTTACATTCTCTATACTCTTCAAGTATCTCATTTGTTCCTTGTTGCCTGTACCTGCCAAACACCTACTTAACCAGATCGCCAATATCCCTTGAAAACCAAGGTTCCCTATCCCTGTTAACTTTGCCTTTAATCCTGGCAGGAACATGCAAACTCCGGATGTAAGAGCAGTTCAGTAACTCCACGTACTAAACACATCCTTGCCAGAAAACAACTTATCCCAATCCACTCTTCCCAGATCCTCTCTCATTTCAACAAAATTGGCCCTTCTTCAATTCAGAACCTTAACTGGTGGACCAGTCATATCCTAATCCACAATTAACTTGAAACTAATGACATTATGGTCACTGGACCCAAAATGCTCGCTTACACATACTTCTGTCACCTGACCTGTCTGATTCCCTAATAGATCAGGTACTGCACCCTCTCTCGTTGGTACCTCAATATATTGATTTAGAAAACTTTCCTGAACACATTTTACAAACTCCACGCCATCTAACCGTTTCTCAGAGTGGGAGTCCCAGTCAATATGTGGAAAGTTAAAATCCCCTACGATTACAACTTTCTGTTTCTTACATGGGTCTTCTAACTCTCTTCAGATTTGCTCCTCCGATTCTCTCTGACTATTGGGCCGTATATAATAATACCCTATTCGTGTGGTCTCACGTCTCCCAATCCTCAGCTCCACCCATATGGCCTCTGTAGACAAGCCCTCCGGGATGTCCCGTCTACGCCCATCTGTGGTATTTTCCCTGACTCGTAATGCCACTCCTCCCCCTTTCATCCCTCCCCCCTGTCACGTCTAAAACAACGGAACGCCGGAACATGAAGCTGCCAGTCCTGCCCCTCCTGCAAAGAAGTCTTACTAATAGCAATAATGTCGAAATCATCATGTGCCAATCCACGCGCTAAACTCATCTGCCTTACACACAATACTCCTTGCATTGAAATAGATGCTCCTGAGAACATTTCTATCACGTACAAACCATTGATATCTGTCTATACAGACAGGCCTCGCATGACCATTATCCTCCTCCAAATCACTATCTGCTCTAACACTTCGGTTCCCCTCCTCCTGCAATCTAATTTAAAACCCCGGCAGCAGAACTTGCTAACCTACCGGCAAGGATGTTAGTCCCCCTCCAGTTCAGGTGCAAACTGTCCAATTCGAACGGGTCCCACCTCCGTTGGAAGAAAGCCCAATTGTCCAGAAACATGAATCCTCCCCTCAGCCACGTATTTAGCTGCATTATCTTCCTATTTCTATTTTGAGCCTCACTAGCACGTGGCACGGGTAGCAATCCACCTGTGAGATCTCGCTTTCCCATCCCCTTTCATCCTCTTGCCTCTGTTCTCACTGCCCCTTCCTTCCAACTGTTGGATCTCACCTCAGCATCCACCTTCCTGCTATGAGATCTCTCATCCCCATCCCCATTCCTTGGGTGGGATCACCATTCCCCATTCCTTCCTGCAATGGAATCTCTCTTCTCCATAATCCTTGCTCCTGTGAGATCTGTCTACCCATTCCCCTTCCTCCTGTGGGATCTCTCATCCCCATCCCCCTTCCTCCTGTTGGTTCTCTGTTCCGTACACACCTTCCTCCTGTGGGATCTCTCATCACCAGCTCCCATCCTCCTGATGAATCTCTCTTCCCTATGCCCATTCCTACAGTGGCAGTTCTCTTCACCAGCCCCCATACTCCTGTGGGATCTCTCTTCCCCATCCCCTTCCTCCTGTGGGATCTCTCTCCCCCATCCCCCTTCCTCCTGTGGGATCTCTCTTCCCCAACCCCCTTCCTCCTGTGGGATCTCTCTCCCCCATCCCCCTTCCTCTTGTGGGATCTCTCTACCCCATCCCCCTTCCTCTTGTGGGATCCCTCTTCCCCATCCCCCTACCTCCTGTGGGATATCCCTTCCCCATGCCCCTTCCTCCTGTGGGATTTATCTGCCCCATCCCCCTTCTTCCTCTGGGATCTCTCTTTTCCATCCTCTTCCTTCTGTTGGACCTCCCTTCCGCATGCTCCTTCCTCCTATGTGATCTCTCTTCACAATTCCACTTCATCCTGTGGGATCTCTTTTCCCCATCCCCCTTCCTCCCGTGGAATCTCTGTTCCCCATCACTTTAGCTCGGGTGGGTCTATATCACTGTATCACATTGACATTTCTGCATTTCTGTCAGGAATACTTTTCTCTCCATCGGGGAATCGGACAGTATATGTAGGGTTTACAGGGTCACATCGACAGACTAAATTACTGACATTCGATGAATCCCCTGGAGCTGGTCAGTGAGGAACATTGACAGTGATGGGAACACCGATCGGTGATTTACTGAAGGGTTTAATGTTTCCTGAAATATCCGAGTGAGAGAAATTCCCTCAGACTCACAGTTTGAATCACTTTGTTCATCAATTTGTCTGTTTGTGTTTAGACTGGGTTTTAATGAACTGGGAGATGAAGGAGTGAAACTGGTGTCTGCAGCTCTGAGGAACCCGGAGAGTAAAATAAAGAGTCTCTGGTAAGTACCAGACTGTGGGAGATTGTGTTTACAGTCACCGGTTGTCTGACCCTCAACATTAATGTGATCAGGAATTGTGTTACTGATAAACACTGGGGATTTGTACCGTCTCCTGTCTCTCTGTGTCCTTCACCCTCACTCTCTCTCATCTCCAGGCTGGGGGATGTCGGTCTCACAGATTCTGTTACCGAGGATCTCGTCTCAGCTCTCATTACAGACCGATCACTGACGGAGCTGGACCTGAGTGATCAAAAACTGGGAGATTCAGGAGTGAAACTGGTGTCTGCGGCTCTGAGGAACCCGGAGTGTAAAATACAGAAACTGGGGTAAGTACCAGACTGTGGGAGATTGTGTTTACAGTCACTGGGGTGTCTGACACTCAACAGTAACGTGATCAGTAATTGTGTTACTGATAAGCACTGGGGATTTGTACCGTCTCCTGTCTCTCTGTGTCCTTCACCCTCGCTCTCTCTCATCTCCTGGCTGATCAATATCAGTCTTGCAGATTCTGGTGCCGAGGATCTCGTCTGCACTCTCAGGACAAACCGATCACTGACGTGGCTGGACCTGGGATTAAACTCGCTTACAGACCGATCTGTCCCCGCTCTCCGCCGCCTCAAACAGACCCTCCCGAGTCTGGAGTGGATGCTGTGAGTGTTTGTGTTAATGTTCAATGTGATAAAATATCAGCGGATCCGCGGGTTTTCTGGTGATATTTGTCTGTGAGTGTTGTTGAAACATTAACCCCGGTCCCCTGTTACTGACACTGTTGTGCAATCTGTTTATTTCATCTTTATTCTCCTTTCTGTTTCAGGCTGGGGGGGAATCAGTTCAGTGAGACCGAGAGGAAGGAACTGAAATCTCTGCAGAAACCCAGATGAGGTCACCAGGAGACGCTCATGGAGTGAGCACTATTTTAGATTCGCTCCATAACCTTTACCTTTTTTAACCTATGATCACCCTTATTTAACTTATTTTTATCTACACCAGACGATTCTTGGACTTATCCTTAAGAGTGTACTGTGAATTTCGAAGCTATGAGTACAGAAATGGCTTTAAGATCTAAAGGGCGAGACCCTGGTAAAGATTCTAACGGCAAGGAAATTAAAAAAAAGACTGGTCCTAAACGTACTGAATTGACTTATGATACGTTATTGGAGCTCTTAAATGAAACATTTGAAGAATAACGACAAACTTTCAATGAAGATTTAAAGGCTTTCCAGGATTCTCTGGATAAGATTGGTCATGAAGTTAAACAGCATCAAACTTTAATCGTAACTCAGCAAGAGGACGCTCGGAAGCGAGACTTGAAAATTGAGAAAATGGAGCAGGAATTATCTTTGGCGATTAAACAGTTCGAAATACTTAAAGCCAAGAATGTCGATTTTGAAAATCGTTCTAGAAGACAGAAATTACCCATACTTGGTCTCCCGGAAGGTATCGAACAAGGGGACCCCTCGAAGCATTTCGCTCAGCTTTTAAAGGATGCGTTCCCTTCTGTATTCCCAGATATTCCTCCGTTACTTGATCGTGCACCATAGAATTACTTTACATTTAATATTCCTATTAAAGCTTTTCTTTATCGACGTAATAATCATTTTAATTTACTTACTTTAACCATTGTATTTCATTTTTTGGTCATTATTATTAATCCTTTGAAGGGGAATTTTTTAACGTTTTGATATATATCTTTTTTCATTTTTTGTGTAACTAAGATGGCCGTTTCTTTTCTTAAACACATTGCTTTTTTTATTTCGCCTTTTTGTGTCTTCTTCTTCTCGTAATGCCTTTATTATCACATCCTACCATTTCTTTGTTCGGGTTTTAACCCGATTTATAATTTACCAGTGTTCATATTCGCTTTGTTTTCTTTTTACTAGCAATTGTATTAAGAAGTCTGTTTTAGCATAGTGTTAATTACTTTTTAGGAAATTGTGTGGATCTCTTTTTTTCTCCTTTATATATTTGGAGTCGCCTTCTGGAGACATGGGGATAGATTTAGTATCACACTTTTTTTTCCTGGCCTCCTTTAGGCTCAGGAGATTCTTTTTTCGAGGATGGTGGACGGCAGATTCCTTTCTAATTCTTTGGTTATTTTATTACTTTTTCTAGTTTTTTTTCATTTGGGCTGATTTCAAACTACTAAAATGTCGGCTGTGACGTCATTGCCCGTTCCTCCACTTATTTCTGTTCCTCTCCCGGGTGCATGAGTTCATACTTTGGTTAACACTTTATTTACCAAAGGGTTGATTTGAGAAATATGGTTCAAACCATTAATTTTGTCTCTTGGAATACTAATGGCTTAAACCATCTGATTAAACGGAAAAAAAGATTTTTAAAGTATTCCAAAGATCGAAAGCGCATATTATTTTTGCACAAGAAGCTCAAGTGAGGAAAGAGGACAATCGACGATTTTTTAGGTTTGGAAGGATCAACAGTACCATTCGAATTCTAATGCCAAAGTAAATGGAGTTTAAATTTTTATTGACTCCTCTATTACATTTGTTCAACACGATATTATTTCGGAACCGAATGGTAGATTTTTGTTAATTGCTGGGTTACTTTTTAATAAGAAGGTTGCTATGGTTAATGTTTACTATCCAAACGTGGATTATCCTGATTTTTTAATGTCTTTATTTACTTCTCTACCTAATCTAAATGAATATATGTTAATAATGGGTGGTGACTTCAATTGTTGCTTAAATCCTTTGCTGGATAGATTTATATCCATTAAGTCTTTACCAAATAAGTCGGCCACTTATATCAATTATTTTCTGACTGATACTTGAATTTTCGATATTTGAAGATTTCTACATCCTAAGGACAAAGAGTTTTCATTTTCCTCACATGTCTATCATTCTTACTCGAGAATTGACTACTTTTTCATTGACTCTCGTTTTATTCCATCTGTAATTGGTTGTAATTATGACGTTATAGCCATCTCTGATCATTCTCCAATGAAACTTACTATTAAATTAATGGACACAGCTCCTAGTACTAAGCAATGGCGATTTGATTCTACCTTACTACAAGATCCGGATTTCATTAAATTTATAAAAGAACAGATTGATTTCTTCTTTTCAACTAATTCCACGGATGAAATCTCCTGCGGAACACTTTGGGACACTTTTAAAGCATATATACTTGAACAGATTATCTCCTATTCTGTTGGTTTGAGAAAACGTATCAAGAAGAAAGCTCTTTTATTGGTTGGTAATGATTCAAGAAATTGTCAAGAAATATTCGATTGCTCCTAGTAAGGAGCTTTACAAACAAAGGGTTGAGCGTCAAATAGAACACATTTTGTTACTTATATCTTCGATTGAAAATCAATGAATGAAAACCAGAAGTGATTTTTATATACATAGTGATAAATCGGGTAAACTGTTAGCTAACCAATTGAAGAATGCTTCGTTTAAACGTCAAATTATTAAGTTTCGCCAACAGAATTGTGAATTGACAGTTAATCATGATGAGATAAATAAATATTTTCAATATTTTTATACCTCCCTGTATCATTCTGAATTTCCTCACGATTATAATACCATGCATGACTTTCTAGGGAAATTGAATTTTCCAAAATTATCATCTGAAGAACTTTTAATATTAGAAACTCCTATTACGGATGCAGAAATTAAAGGTGTTATTTCCTCTATGAATTTCGGGAAAGGCACCAGGTCCAGATGGGTATACAGTGGAATTTTTAAAGTGTTTTTCCTCTACTCTTTCTCCTTGGTTATGCAAGGTTTTTGAAGAAGCAATTAGACTAGGTAATCTACCACAACTTCCATTTATTTAATATTGAAAAAAGATAAAGACCCTACTGACTGTGCATCCTATAGACCAATATCTCTATTGAATGTAGATTCCAAGATATTTTCCAAGTTATTGGCGACTAGGATGGAGAAGGTATTACCACAAATTATCTCGGAGGATCAAACTGGTTTTATTAAAAATCTTTATTCTTTTTTCAATATTAGGAGATTATTGAATATTGTTTATACTCCTTCACGCAGTACCTCAGAATGTGTCATTTCATTAGATGCGGAAAAAGCATTTGATCGAGTTGAATGGCCATATTTATTTACTGTGCTTGAGAAGTTTAATTTTAGTCCAGCATTTATATCCTGGATTAAATTGATATATCACACTCCAGTAGCCTCGGTTTTTACTAATAATCAAAGATCTCCCTTTTTTTATTTATTTCGGGGTACCAGGCAAGGCTGTCCTTAGTCCATTATTATTTGATATTGCTCTGGAACCTTTGGAAATTGTTATTAGAGAATCACCTAACATTTTTGGCATTACTCGAGGGATAGATATACATAAGTTATCATTATACGCAGATCATCTGTTATTATACATTTCTGATCCTGAGAAATCCATTCCTGCAGTTATATCACTATTGGCTCAGTTTAGTAATTTTTCCGGGTATAAATTGAATCTTAATAAGAGTGAATTGTTCCCCTTAAATAGACAGGTTCCAAATTATTGAAATTTATCTTTTAAATTAGTTAATGACTTTTTATATACTTAGGGATTAAAATTACAAAAAATCATAAGGAGTTATTCAAGGTTACTTATTTACCCTTAATTGATCAGATTAAATGTTTGTTTACTAAATAGTCACCATTGTCTTTATCTCTGATAGGTCGGATTAATGCTATTAAGATGATTATTTTACCCAAGTTCTTATATATATTTCAAGCGGTACCAATTTTTATTCCAAAATCCTTTTTTGACAATGTTGATTCAAAAATTTCCTCATATATATGGCAGAATAAAAATCCTAGATTGGGTAAAATATATTTACAGAAGTCAAGGAAGGAAGGTGGATTGGCATTGCCTAATTTTAGATTTTATTATTGGGCAATTAATATTCGATATTTGAAATGTTGGTTAAGGGATCTGGATTTATCACCTTGCTCTCATTGGGTAAATTTGGAAACTAAATCTGTACAAGGATTTTCTTTGCGTTCTATTTTAGGGACTTCTCTTCCCTTTGCTCTTTCTAAATTGCATAAACGAATTGACTATCCGATAGTTAATTACACTTTACGTATATGGTTTCAATTTCCGAAATTGTTTGGGTTGAATCAGTTTGTTTTAGCAATTCCTATTGTATCAATTTTCTTTTTTCATCCCTCTATTATGGACCAAGTTTATTCAGCTTGGAAGACTAAATGTATACTACGATTTTCTGATTTATTTTTGGATAATTGTTTTATGTCTTTTGAACAATTATCTAATAAATATAATTTGCCTAGATCTCATTTTTTTTTAGATATTTACAGATTAGGAATTTTCTAAACACTGTACTTCCTACCTTTCCAAATCTTGTTTCTTCGGGTATTTTGCAGAAATTTTTAGAACTAAATCCTTTACAGAAAGGTGTAATATCAAATGTTTACAATATAATTATGAAAATACATCCAGAGGCCTTTTATTATATTAAAAATGATTGGGAAAGAGAACTTAACCTTACTATCCTTATTGAGAATTGGGATAAAATTCTTCAATTAGTTAATTTATCCTCTATATGTGCTAAACATTCATTGATACAGTTTAAAGTTGTGCACAGTGCTTATATGTCTAATGATAAATTGGCTCGTTTTTATTCCCATATAAATCCTGTATGTGACAGATGTCATTCTGAAATAGCTTCTTTAACTCATATGTTTCAGTCATGTCCGCTTTTAAAAAAAATTGGGAAGACATTTTCGATATTATTTCCACGGTATTAAAAATTGATTTACAACCTCATCCTATTAATGTAATCTTTGGTTTACCAATGATAGAGTCAATTCATTTATCTTCTTCTGCGTGTTGGATGATTGCATTCCTTACATTAATGGCTAGAAGATCTAGTTTGTTGAATTGGAAAGAAATTAATCCCCCCACCACATTTCATTGATTTTCTCAAACTATGTTATGTCTAAATTTGGAAAAAGATTAGAAATGTCATATATGACCCTTCTATTAAATTTGAAAAGACTTGGAGGCCATTTATTCAATATTTTCACATGATGTAATTCGACCCTGTTCCAATCCTATTTGTTTTTCCGGTTTTGATTATATGTACGTTGAGAGGATCGGAGTTGGGGGACACTGAAGATTCTTTGTCTTTTTATAGATACTATTTATTTTTCTTCCCTTTTTTCCGTAATTTCTCTTTGTTAGTTAGTGGTTAGTTTGTTAGATTAGTTTTTCTTAGGGCAATAATTTTTTTTTCTCTTTTTCTCTTTTCTTTTTTTTCTCAGCATGATATACCTAGTTTTTTTTGTTGATTCTTTTATATGATAGTTGTGTCATTCGTGATTTTGGAAGACTTAACTATATTGTACTGACTGCTTGTGTATTCTTTTATGTTCATATTAATTTTGTAATCCTAATAACACTGTATTAATCTTATTATGTTGATGTTAATAAAAATATTGAAAAAGAAGCAGCGTTGTAAGAAAGCATGGATTGACAACTGGAAATATGATGTTGCAGCTATTAGTGAAACATGGTTGCAGGAAGGGTGTGATTGGCAACTAAATATTCCTCGATTTCGTTGCTTCAGGTGTGATAGAATCGGAGGGGCAAGAGGGGGAGGCGTTGCATTGCTTGTCCGAGAAAATATTGGGGTGGTGTTTTGACAGGATAGATTAGAGGGCTCGTCTAGGGAGACTATTTGGGTGGAATTGAGGAATGGGAAAGGTGTAGTAACACTCATAGGATTGTATTATAGACCACCTAATGGGGAGCGAGAATTGGAGGAGCAAATTTGTAAGGAGATAGCAGATATTTGTAGTAAGCACAAGGTTGTGATTGTGGCAGATTTTAATTTTCCACACATAGACTGGGAAGCCCATTCTGTAAAAGGGCTGGATGGCTTGGAGTTTGTAAAATGTCTGCAGGTTAGTTTTTTGCAGCAATACATAGAGGTACCAACTAGAAAAGTGGCAGTTTTGGATCTCCTGCTGGGAATGAGATAGGTCAGGTGACGGAGGTATGTGTCGGGGATCACTTCGGGTCCAGTGATCACAATACCATTAGTTTCATTATAATTATGGAGAAGGATAGGACTGGACCCAGGGTTGAGATTTTTGACTGGAGAAAGGCTGAATTTAAGGAGATGCAAAAAGATTTAGGAGTGGATTGGGAAAACGTCTTTATGGGAAGGATATAATAGAGAACTGGAGGTCATTTAATGGTGAAATTTTGAGGATACAGAATCTTTATGTTCCTATTAGGTTGAAAGGAAAGGTTAAAAGTTTGAGAGAGCCATGGTTTTCAAGGGATATTGGAAACTTGGTTAGGAAAAAGAGAGATATCTACAATAAATATAGGCAGCAGGGAGCAAATGAGGTGCTCGAGGAATATAAAGAATGTAAAAAGAATTTAATATAAAGCATGTAAAAAGAATGTAAAAATAAATTAGAAAAGCTAAAAGAGGATACAAGGTTGCTTTGGCAAGTAAGGTGAAAATGAATCCAAAGGGTTTCTATAGTTATATTAATAGCAAAAGGATAGTGAGGGATGAAATTGGTCCCTTAGAGAATCAGAGTGGACAGCTATGTGTGGAGCCGAAAGAGATGGGGGAGATTTTGAACAATTTCTTTTCTTCGGTATTCACTAATGAGAAGGATATTGAATTGTGTAAGGTAAGGGAAACAAGTAGGTTAGTCATGGAAACTATGACGATTGAAGAGGAGGAAGTACTAAAGCTTTTAAAGAATATAAAAGTGGATAAGTCTCCGGTCCTGACAGGATATTCCCTAAGACCTTGAGGGAAGTTAGTGTAGAAATAGTAGAGTCTTTGACAGAAATATTTCAAATGTCATTAGAAAGGGGGATGGTACCGGAGGATTGGCGTTTTACTTATGTTGTTCCATTGTTTAAAAAGGGTTCTCAGACTGTTATGAGTGATGAACAGACCTGATGGACAATGGGGTGCAGAGCTAATCATTCCCAACCCCCCCCCCCACCCCACCCCCGAGAACTACGAACTATTGCTGTTGTTATGCTACTATTGAAAGAGAGAGATAAAGCCCAGGCAAGAACATTTGCTACAGATAATAGGGGGGTGAGAGACTGCTGATTTACTGTATTATGACTTCTACAAGGATTATTAACCTACTACTTTGCTCGTTAACATTCCTCAGGAGATAGGAGGGGGGGCCTGATTTGATGGACACGGTCATTCAGAGTTGATGGATAGCTGAGAACCCCTGTGTAGGGATAAAAGACAGGTCTGGGGTGACACCAGTGGACACTGATTGAGTGTTGGAAACCCATAGGAATCAGGATAACGGTCAGTAAAACACAGTGTTACAGAGGGGCCGGTGGGGACGTGTGTGTGTCCACTCATGCCAGAGTGACGAGTCCACCACAGAAGTACGGTCTAGCTGAAGGACGGAGGGGTCACAACCGAATGACCACAACAATACGACGGATTAAGAAAGCAAAGGAAGGTTTGGCTGCTGTAGCTGTTACCTCTCGCTCTCTCTCTCTCTCTCTCTCTCTCTCTCTCTCTCTCTCTCTCTCTCTCTCTCTCTCTCTCTCCAACGATTTCAACACAACAACCATAACTAGTTCAATATTTATGAACTCAACTCTATACTTTCCTATGACAATTCATTTACCCTTAGACATCGATAGAGCTTGTTTATTATTGCTTTGTAGCGGTGTGCTACAAATAACGACACCGAGTCGGGGAGCTGCAGTTGCAAAAGAGGTTTATTCAGACTTCGCGGTCTCGCTTTAAAGCCTTCCTGATCCCGCCCTCCCCGGGCGGGAATGCTGTAGGGGGCGTGTATTCACAGTCCCGTCCCGCGCGGGCTTTTCCCCTTGCTAGTGAGGCAGACTTGGCGTCCTCTTTGGGACCGGCCTCAATGCCGGCGCACGCCGCTTTGTGAGCCGGTTCGAGTGCGCTGGGAAGTGGGTCGCCACATAACCCCACCCCCCAGAACCGGCGATACACCCCCCAATGTCCTCAGTTTCTGTCGGTCTCGGTTTGGGATGTCTGCCTCTGTGCCGCAGTGCCGGAATCTCGACCGGCTGCGCCGTCCACATGGGCCGGTTTGAGTCGGACAACCGTGAAAACCTCCTCTCTCCCCACAAAGTCCAGCACGAATGTGGACCTGTTGTTTCTGATCACATAAACGGCCCCTCGCAGGGCCGCTGCAGCCGAGCCCAATGTCCGCCCCTTCGTACAAAAACGAACTTACAGTTTTGCAGGTCTCTGGGTACGCAGGTCGGGTTCTGTCCGTGCTGTGAAGTGGCTATGCGGGCCAGGTTACCGAGACTCTCGCGTATTCTGCCCAGGACTGTCGCGGGTACTTCGTCCTGCCCCTTGGGGCTGGTGTGAACTCTCCTGGGACGATCAGGGGTGCGCCGTACACCAACTCGGCCGTAGAGGTGTGCAGATCCTCTTTGGGCGCCGTGCGGATTCCGAGCAGGACCCAGGGAAGCTCGTCCACCCAGTTAGGTCCTCGCAGGTGGGCCATGAGAGCCGACTTCAAGTGACGGTGGAAGCATTCCACTAGTCCGTTCGATTGTGGGTGGTAGACAGTAATGTGGTGTAGCTGCGTTCCCAACAGGCTGGCCACAGCCGACCACACGCTGGAGGTGAACAAGGCGCCTCTGTCGGAGGTAATGTGGGCCGGAAACCCAAAGCGAGATACCCAGGTTGCGATCAGCATTCGGGCGCAGGAATCGGCAGATGTGTCGGTGAGCGGGACCGCCTCTGGCCACCTCGTGAACCGGTCTACCATAGTTAGGAGGTACCGCGCTCCTTGCTACACTGGTAGGGGGCCCACGATATCCACGTGAATGTGGTCGAACCTCCCGCGGGTGGGTTCGAACTGCTGCGGCGGGGCTTTAGTGTGCCGCTGCACCTTGGCTGTTTGGCACTGCGTGCACGTTCTGGCCCATTCGCTGACCTGTTTGCGAAGTCCGTGCCACACGAACTTGCTGGAGACCAGCCAGACGGTTGTCCTGATAGATGGGTGCACCAAACCGTGTATGGAGTCGAAAACTCGCCGCCTCCAGGCTGCCGGGACGATGGGGCGAGGTTGGCCGGTAGCCACGGCGCACAGGAGGGTCCTCTCACCTGGGCCTACGAGAAAGTCCTGCAGCTGCAAACCCGAGACTGCGGTCCTGTAGCTGGGCATCTTGTCGTCTGCCTGCTGCGCCTCCGCCAGTTCTGCATAGTCCAACCCCAGGGACAGGGCCTGGACAGCTGGTCTGGAGAGTGCGTCCGCCATGACGTTGTCCTTTCCCGAGACATGCTGGATGTCCGTCGTGTACTCCGAGATGTAGGTCAGATGTTATTGCTGGTGAGCCGACCAGGGATCGGTCACCTTCTTGAACGAGAAGGTCAACGGTTTGTGGTCCGTGAACGCGGTGAACGCCCTGCCTTCTAAGAAGTACCTGAAATGCCGGATTGCCAGATACAGTGCCAACAGCTCCCGGTCGAAAGCACTGTACTTGAGTTCGGGTGTTCGTAGGTGCTTGCTGAAGAACGCCAGGGGTTGCCAGCGCCCCTCGATGATCTGGTCCAGCACCCCACCGACTGCTCTACCGGATGCGTCCACTGTGAGGGCGGTAGGGACGTCCGTTCTGTGGTGCACCAGCATCACGGCGTTTGCTAAGGCTTCTTTGGTTTTAATGAAAGCGGCGGTGGACTCCTCGTCCCAGGTAATGTCCTTGCCCTTACCCGATATCAGGGTGAACAGGGGGCGCATGATTCGGGCAGCTGAAGGGAGGAAGCGGTGGTAGAATTTCACCATACCAACGAACTCCTGCAGGCCTTTGACCGTGTTGGGCCGGGCAAAGTGGCTGATCGCGTCTACCTTGCCGGGCAGAGTTGTTGCCCCGTCTTTGGTAATCCTGTGGCCCAGGAAGTCGATGGTATCGAGACCGAACTGGCAGTTGGCCGGGTTGATCGTGAGGCCGAAATCACTCAGGCGGGAGTAGAGCTGGCGGAGGTGGGACAGATGCTCCTGCCAACAACTGCTGGCTATAAGGATGTCGTCCAAATAGATGAACGCAAAGTCCAGGTCGCGTCCCACCGCGTCCACTAGCCGCTGGGACGTCTGTGCGGCATTCTTCAGGCTGAACGGCATTCGGAGGAACTCGAACAGGCCGAACGCGGTGATAAGTGCTGTTTTGGGGATGTCTTCAGGGTGCACCAGGATTTGATGGTATCCTCGGACGAGGTCTACTTTGGAAAAGATTCTTGCTCTGTGCAAGTTTGCTGCGAAGTCCTGTATGTGCGGCACGGGGTAGCGGTCTGGAGTCGTAGCCTCGTTCAGTCTGCGGTAGTCGCTGCATGGTCTCCAACCCCCAGCTGCTTTGGGCACCATGTGCAAGGGGGATGCCTATGGGCTGTCGGACCTCCGTACGATCCCCAATTCCTCCATCCTCTTGAACTCCTCCTTCGCCAGGCGGACCTTTACCGGGGGGAGCCTTCGAGCACGAGCGTGGAGGGGTTGTCCCTGGGTCGGAATGCGGTGCTGTACGCCGTGTCTGGGCATGGCTGCCGTGAACTGCGGTGCCAGAACCAATGGGAAATCCGCCAGGACCCTGGTGAAGTCGTTGTCGGACAACGTGATGGAGGCCAGGTGTGGGGCCGGCAACTGAGCTTCACCCAGGTGGAACTTTTGAAAGGTCTCGGTGTGGACCAGTCTCTTCCTTGGCAGGTCGACCAGTAGGCTGTGAGCTCGCAAAAACTCCACTCCCAGGAGCGGTTGGGCTACGGCAGATAGTGTGAAGTCCCACGTGAACCGGCTAGCGCCGAACTGCAGCTGCACTGTGCGGGTGCCATAGGTCCGTATTGTGCTGCCGTTTGCGGCCTTCAGGGTGGGTCCTGGCTTCCTGTTGCGGGTGTCATACCCCTTCGGGGGCAAGACGTTGATCTCCGCTCCGGTGTCGACCAAGAAGCGGCGTCCCGACTGTATGTCCCAGACGTACAAGGGGCTGTCCTGGTGACCAGCCGCCATTGTCATTAGCGGCAGCTGGCCCTGGCCCTGGCCCTTGCAGGGCGGGCGACAACGACGGGATTTTGTGCCCCACCGCTGGTGGTAAAAACACCACTGTTCACTGTCCTCCTCACTCCTGCCTCTGTGTTGTGTGCGCTCCCTTGCCGGGCCTGGTCTGGTCTGCTGTTGGGCGCGTGGCCTGGTAATCTGACCGACGGACGCCATGCTCTCCCTCTTGGCTTTCCACAGCACGTCTGCCCTGGCCGCCACCTTCCGGGGGTCGCTGAAATCTGCGTCGGCCAGCAGCAAACGTATGTCCTCGGGCAGTTGCTCCAAGAACTGTTATGAAGGATGAACAGCTCTGATTGGCAGAAGGGTGCAGAGTTGCCCATATCCCTCCCGGGGAGAATCACAAACCGTTACTGTTGCTATGCTGCTAATGAGAGAGAGAGAGAGATGTAAGAGTAAACATGCAGGAATTGGAACATCTGCTGCAGATAAGAGAGAGATAAAGCAGGGGAGTGAGACTTGTTGATCCACCATATTATGACTTCTGAAAGACGTATGGCTTCTGAGAGGGTTGTTTATCTTGTACCATTCTGTTCATTAAAATTCCTCAGTGGACAGCCGGAGCGGGCTGGTTTGATGGACACAGCCATTCAAAATTGATGGACAACTGAGACCCCGTGAGTAGGGATAAAAGTGAGGTCTGGGGAGACACCCCTCAGACACACAAGGAGACACACTATTGAGCACTGCTTGAGTGTTGGAACCCACGTGAAGGTGTGGGGCATTGGAGACCGAAAAAAGGGATCGGTCAGTTTAACTCACAGTGTTAGAGCAGGGCCGGTGGGGGCTTGTGTGTGTGTCCACTCATGCCAGAGTGACGAGTCCACCACAGAAGAACGGTCTAGCTGAAGGACAGATGGGTCATACCTGAATGGCCACAACAAAACGACGGATCAAGAACGTGAAGGAAGGTTTGCCTGCCTGTAGCTGTACTGCTGGCTCGCCCTCTCTCTCTCTCTCTCTCTCTCTCTCTCTCTCTCTCTCTCTCTCTCTCTCTCTCTCTCTCTCTCTCTCTCTCTCCAACGATTACAACACAACAACCAACATCTACCTCATCACGTATGAAATGAACTGAACTTTATACTTGTAAATCACAATTTATTATCCCCTAGACATCGATAGAGCTTGTTTATTATTGATTATTATTATACCCACACTTTTAGGTTTAGTATTGCTAACATGTATTATCTATATATTTGCATTATTGATATTGATTTCTGGATTTTACTAATAAACACTGTTTGAAAATAGTACCACCAGACTCCAACGGATACTTCTTTCTCTGCTGGTTAGACACCCAGTTGCGGGGTACGTAACAAATTGGGGCCACGTCTTCCGGGATTTGATTATCAAATTGGGGGGCCAGTGAATCGGGCTAAACGTCCATTATCTGATCTGGTTGCATGGGTAACCAGACGGGAAACCAGCAGAGATGGAAATAGACAAATTTATAGAAAGGCCGACTTTGAAGGCGCTTGGGGGTGCCACAAAGACGGACTTGGTGGATGTTGCGAAACTATTAGAACTCTCAGAGGTGTAATCGTCGATGAGAAAGTGGGAGATACAGAGGGCCATAGCCCAGCATTATATATCCAAGACTGTGTTCGCGCCTGATGCATTGAACCTGTTCCCTGAGAAGAAACCAGTTGATGGGGCGGCTCAGTTCCAGTTGGAAAAATTACGGTTGGATTATGAGATCCAGCTAAGGGAGTTGCAGGCGAAAAGGGAACAGGAAAGAGCTGAGTTGGAGGCACGGATGGAAAAGGAAAAAGCTGAAAGGGAGGAAAGGGAGAAAGAACGGGAGGAAAGGGAGAAAGAGAGGCAACATTGGCTGGAATTGGAAAGGTTAAAGCAGCAGGGAAGAGACCGGGCGGTTGGTTCAAGTGAAGGGTTCCAGATTGGTGGGGAGATCCAGTTGGTATCTCCATTCGAGGAGATGGATGTCGATAAGTTCTTCCTCCAGTTTGAGAAAGTGGCTGTGAATCAGAACTGGCCTGAGAGAGAATGGGCTGTTCTGGTACAGAGCGTACTTAGGGGGAAGGCTCAGCAAGCGTATTCAGCATTGTCCATGGATGAGTCTAAAGATTACGAGGAAGTAAAAAGGGCTGTACTGAGGAGTTACGAGTTGGTGCCAGAGGCATACCGGCAGAAGTTCCGGAACTTGAAGAAGCCCTGAAACCACACGTATTTAGAGTTTGCCCGGGAGATAGAGATGTGTTATGAGCGTTGGTGCGCCTCAAAAGGGGTTATAACTGGTGCAGTTAATGTTGATGGAGCAATTTAAATGTTGTATCCTTGAAAATATGAAGACGTACTTGGATGAGAAGGAGACGGAGACTCTGTCTGCGACTACCAAATTAACAGACGTGTACGCCCTAACCCACAAGGCAAAGTTTTCCTCAAATAAGAGTTACCAGAAAGGCAGTGGGGACGGTAGAGAAAGTCCACCGGCTAAGGTAGAGAATAAGCCGGGAGCTAGTGGTAAAGGTAAGGAAGAGGAAAAGCAGGCTGGCAGGAAGGTTCCTAGCTTGACCTGTTATAATTGTGGAAATGTTGGTCATATAGCATCTAAGTGCTTTGCTCCGAAGAAGGAGACAGGAAAAGGGAAATCAGCAATCCCTACAGGGTGTATTGAATCTGTCAGCAGATCGATGAGGGAGGCCAAGGTAGATAGACTACGAGAGGGGCGTGAGAAAATTATTTCGGAAGGGACGGTGTCTGTGAAAGAAGGAGAAACCCCAGTTCCAGTGAGGATCTGGAGGGATACTGGGGATGACCAGTCATTGATCCTAAGTGAGGTGTTAAATTTCGGTCCTGAAACTGGAGAGGTGGTATTAAGAGGCATAGGAAAAGGGACAGAAGCTGTAACTTTGCACAGGATCATTTTAAAATGTGACCTACTATCTGGACCTGTTGAAGTAGGGGTGCGGTCAGAATTACGAGAGACGGCGTGGACGTCTTTCTTGGTAATGATTTAGCAGGTGGTGACGTGTGTTCAGCAGTGAAGCTGACAAGCAAGCCTGTGAGTGCTGAGTACCCGACCCTGGATTCTAATATCTATCCCGCATGCGCAATCACTCGCAGCATGTCGAGAAAGGCGGCTGAGAAAGAGGACAGTTTAAATGAGTCCACTGTTGATTTGGCTGAGACGTATTTACCGACCCTGTACCAAGAGGGTTTAAACTTTAGGGGATGATAAAGCGGAGAAAGAAGGTAAAGGAGAGGAGGTAGACCTACCCTTAGCAAGGAGAGAATTTATAAAGGAGCAAGGACGTGACGAGGAGCTTGTGGCATTGAGAGAGTCAGTTCTTTCTGAGACAGAAGTTGATAAAGAACCAGAGGGCTACTACCGGAAGGAGGGAGTGTTGATTAGGAAGTGGAGGCCGACCACGGTGCCAGTCGATGAGGACTGGGCGGTGGTACATCAGGTGGTAGTTCCGAAGGTGTATCGGGATGAAATTTTGAACTTGGCTCACAAGGGACCTCTA
This sequence comes from Hemitrygon akajei, assembly GCF_048418815.1. Classification (NCBI taxonomy): domain Eukaryota; kingdom Metazoa; phylum Chordata; class Chondrichthyes; order Myliobatiformes; family Dasyatidae; genus Hemitrygon; species Hemitrygon akajei. The sequence goes on along the minus strand of NW_027331944.1, from coordinate 5,842,707 downwards.
GGTGGACATTTGGGAGTAAGGAAGACAGTGAATAGGGTTATGAAAGATTTCTATTGGCCAAAAATGAGGAAGGATATTGCTGATTATTGTAAAAGGTGCCATACATATCAGGTGGTAGGAAAGCCGAACCAGATTATCCCTAAGGCACCTGTCAGACCGACACCCGCTTTTGAGGAGACTTTCTCCCGAATCGTTGTGGATTTTGTGGGTCCTTTGCCCAGAACAGCGAGTGGGCGGCAGTATGTCATGACCATGATGTGTGCCGCTACACGATTTACAGAGGCTGTGCTTGTGGGGAGTATTAGGACCCCTGCGGTGGTGAAGGCCCTCATTAAATTATTTACCACAGTGGGGCTACCTAAAGAAATACAGTCGGATCAGGGGAGTACATTTACATCCAGAGCATTTCAACAAATGATGACACAGATGGGAGTTAAGCAAATTTTAGCGTCTGCATACTATCCGGAATCTCAAGGAGCGTTGGAAAGATTCCATGCTACACTAAAGACCATGATTAAAACTTACTGTCAGGAAAACGTTCGAGACTGGGATGATGCATTACCACTTCTGTTATTTGCAGTAAGGGATACGGTTCAGGAATCTCTGGGGTTCAGTCCGTTTGAGCTCGTTTTTGGTCACAGGCCCAGAGGACCTTTAACCCTACTTAAAGAGAAGTGGTCCAGTCCGAAAGTTCAAGTCATTGTGATTGACTATGTTTTAAAATTCCGGGAAAGACTCCATAAGGTATGCGCCTTGGCAAAGGAAAATTTAAAAGACTCCCAGACTAAAATGAAGCAGTGGTATGATAAGCGAGCCCGAGAGCAAGAATTTCACGTGGGCGATAAGGTCTTGGTCCTGTTCCCTGTAGTTACCAACCCCCTACAGGCAAGGTTTCAAGGACCATACAAAGTAGTTAAGAAAATAGACTCGCTGAATTATGTGATTGAAACCCCTGATAGACGCAAGCCGAACCAGTGGGTTCATGTAAACCTGCTGAAAGGTTATCATGAAACGACCCCCGCGGTGCTCGGTGCAGTCACGGAAACTGATGAGACAGAGAGGAGTGTTGAGGAGGAACTAGACCGTTTTGAAAAGGTAAGTATAATACCCACCAGACTAGAGAACTCTGTTATTTTAGCCAACCTTGCTGATAAAGTCAATCACTTAGAGCCTGAACAAAGAGAGCAGTTAACACAGCTCATTAAACGGCATACAGATTTATGTCCAGATGTTCCAAGGAGGTGTAGAGGAACAGAGCATGATGTCGTCGTTACCTTATCGGATGAATTTGGAAAAGAGCAAGCTAGTAGAAAAAGAAATTGAGCATATACTAGCTGCTGGTATAATTCGTGAATCCTCTTCTGCGTTGGCCTCTCCCTGCTTGGTAGTACCGAAACCGGACGGTACCATAAGATTCTGTACAGATTACAGAAAGGTGAATGCTGTCACACAGACAGATGCTTAACCTATCCCTAGGGTGGACGATTGTATTGATAAACTAGGGAAAGCGAGTTACATCACTAAGATTGACTTGTTAAAGGGATACTGGTGCGTTCCTTTAACGGACAGGGCTCGAGAAATTTCAGCCTTTGTCACCCCATCAGGGTTCTATGAATATAATGTGTTGCCGTTTGGAATGCAAAATGCCCCAGGGACATTACAGAGAATGATCGATGCAGTGATTAGAGAGTTACCAAATACAAAGGGTTATACTGTCAACATAGTAGTTTGGCGTGACACCTGGGATGTGCACATTGAGGCTGTAGAAAACCTGTTTGAAGGAATGTCTGCAGCCCATCTTACAGTGAACCTCGCAAAGAGTGAATTCGGTCATGCCACGATCATATACGGGGTATGTGGTAGAACAGGGGCAATTGGCTCCTGTGCAGGTAAAAGTACAGGCTATTTCTGAGGTTCCTGTACCAACAAATAAAAGATCATTGAGAAGGTTTTTGGGCATGGTGGGGTACTATCGAACATTTTGTAAGAACTTTGCTGATATCACCCTCCCGCTTACAAATCTCCTACGGAAGGACGAAAAGTTTGAGTGGAAAAATTCTTGTCAGGATGCTTTTGACAAGTTAAAAACCATACTGTGCCATCACCCTGTGTTAAAGGCACCTGACTTGTTGGAACCTTTCTCCCTGGCGACTGATGCAAGTGATGACGCTGCAGGGGCAGTCCTATTGCAGAAAGCAGGGGATGGGGTGGGACACCCAGTAGCGTATTTCTCTCGGAAGTTCAATGTGCAACAGAGGAACTACTCTACTGTAGAAACAGAATTTTTAGCACCTACCTTGGCGATACAGCATTTCGAGGTCTACATTTGTTCAGCACAAAGACCCCTAATTGTTAATACTGATGCTAACATGAAAAATAAAAACAGAGGTTACTAAGTTGGAGTCTGATGCTACAGGAATTTGATATTAAGATACAACATATTAAAGGGAGGGACAATGTAATCGCTGACTGTTGGCGTCATTCAATGTCTGTAGTGAGATGCTGAAGATGTTCTATAGGTCAGTTGTGGAGAGCGCCCTCTTCTTTGTGGTGGCGTGTTGGGGAGGCAGCATTAAGAAGAGGGACGCCTCACGTCTTAATAAGCTGGTAAGGAAGGCGGGCTCTGTCGTGGGCAAAGTACTGGAGAGTATAACATCGGTAGCTGAGCGAAGGGCGCTGAGTAGGCTACGGTCAATTATGGAAAACCCTGAACATCCTCTACATAGCACCATCCAGAGACAGAGAAGCAGTTTCAGCGACAGGTTGCTATCGATGCAATGCTCCTCAGACAGGATGAAGAGGTCAATACTTCCCAATACCATTCGGCTTTACAATTCAACCGCCAGGAGTAAGATATGTTAAAGTGCCGGGGTTGATTGTATTTAATGTATTTAAGTAAACTACTTAAGAACTTTTTAAAAGCTATTATTAATGCTTTTTGAGAGAGTGATTTAGATGCATATCATATTTTTAATGAGTTAAGTATTGTATGTAATTAGTTTTGCTACAACAAGTGTATGGGACATTGGAAAAAAATGTTGAATTTCCCATGGGGATGAATAAAGTATCTATCTATCTATCTATCTATCTATCTATCTATCTATCTATCTATCTATCTATCTATCTATCTATCTATCTATCTATCTATCTATCTATCTATCTATCTATATGCTAATTTGATTGTATATCTGTATTATCTTTGTAGCTAAGAAAACTTGTGTATTTTGTTAGATTCTATAATTCTATAAGATGCTGTATTAGTTAATTTTCATTGGTGAAAATTTCCAGAAGGATGGGGGTGTTATGAAGGATGAACAGCTCTCATGGGCAGAAGGGTGCAGAGTTGTCCATGTCCCCCACCCCCCGGGAGAAACCGTTACTGTTGCTATGCTGCTAATGAGAGACACAGATGTAAGAGAAAACATGCTGGAACTGGAACATCTGTTGCAGATAAGAGGGAGATAAAGCAGGGGAGTGAGACTTGTTGATCCACCATATTATGACTTCTGAAAGACTTATGGCTTCTGAGAGGGTTGTTTATCTTGTACCATTCTGTTCATTAAAATTCCTCAGTGGACAGCCGGAGTGGGCTGGTTTGATGGACAAAGCCATTCAAAATTGATTGACGACTGAGACCCCGTGAGTAGGGATAAAAGTGAGGTCTGGGGAGACACCCTTCAGACACACCCGGAGACACACTATCGCGCACTGCTTGAGTGTTGGAACCCACGTGAAGGTGTGGGGCATTGGAGACCGAAAAAAAGGGATCGGTCAGTTTAACTCACGGATACTGAACCTAGTGTTGAAGATCAGAAAAAGTCTGAGGTATCTGATTTAGTTGAAAAGGAATGCAGTCCTTTTGGGTCAGATGGACTTGGTTTAGTGAAGAAGGGGTTAACCTTGGTACCAGTGGAAAGTGAGAATTCTCAGTTGTTTGTATTAAAAGGTGTGTTAAAAGTTAGTGAGGAGATGAAAGCTGGTGATGTGAATATTATTGAAGGAGAAGGGAAAGGTGTTGTTCCTAAATTGAATAAAGAAAATTTAAAGTCTGGATTGGTTTTAGAAGCAGTAACCAGGCTGAAGGAAAAATGACTTGTTAACAAGGTGCCTGTGAATCAATTACAGTTTGTTTTGGAATTTAAAGGTAAACAACTGTCTGATGTTATTCAAGGAGGTGATTTGGAGAGACAGAACCAAAAGTGTTGTTTTGACGAAGAGGGATGTTAAACTGAAAACTAATAGAATGAAGGGTCCTGAAGATAGAATTAATGACTTGCTCAAAAAATAAAGAATTGTGTGGAAGTTCAGAGAATGGGCTAAGTTTGGACAACTTTGGTGATAAGATAACTCCTATGAAAGGAGTATGTGAAGGCCTATTCAACACTGGTGAGCAAGCTAACCATGTGAGAGTTAAGTGGAAAAGGGGCAAAGGTTGACCAGGTGCCACGTTGAATGGCAGGATCTAGTTTTGAGGGAATTTGACAAAGCATGTGAATAATCAAGACAACACCATGTCAGTTTAACTCACCGTGTTATAGCAGGGCGGGTGGGGGCTTGTGTGTGTGTCCACTCATGCCAGAGTGACGAGTCCACCACAGAAGAACGGTCTAGCTGAAGGACAGAGGGGTCATACCTGAATGGCCACAACGAAAAGACCAATCATGAACGTAAAGGAAGGTTTGCCTGCCTGTAGCTGTTACTGTTCGCTCTCTCTCTCTCTCTCTTTCTCTCGCTCTCTCTCTCTCTCTCTCTCTCTCTCTCTCTCTCTCTCTCTCTCTCTCTCTCTCTCTCTCTCTCTCTCTCTCTCTCTCTCTCTCTCTCTCCAACGATGAAAACACAACAACCATCATCTACCTCATCACGTATGAACTGAATTGAACTTAATACTTGTAAATGACAATTCATTATCCCCTAGACATCGATAGAGCTTGTTTATTATTGATTATTATTATACCCACACTATTAGGTTAATATTGCTAACGTGTATTATCTATATATTTGCATTGTTGATCTTGATTTGTGTACTTTACTAATAAACACTGTTGAAAATATTACCACCAGACTCCAACGGATACTTGTTTCTCTGTTGGTCAGACACCCAGTTACGGGGCACGTAACAGAGCGCTTGCTCGAACATGAGGCTTGTGTCCGTCAGCCAGGGCCAGCATCTCGTTCATCAATGCTGACGACAATTTGTCTCCCAAAGGTCAGAGGTGCATTACCAAAGTCTCTCCCCGCTCGCTGGCTATTTGTGAGCCTGTTCGCCTGCCCAGAGAGTGGGTCGCCACAGTATATTTTTTTAAGAAGTGAGTTAGTGTCTAAAGGCTCAATGTCCATTTAGGAATCGGATGGCAGAGGGGAAGAAGCTGTTCCTGAATCGCTGAGTGTGTGCCTTCAGGCTTCTGTACCCCCTCCCTGATGGCAGAGGGGAAGAAGCTGTTCCTGAATCGCTGAGTGTGTGCCTTCAGGCTTCTGTACCTCCTCCCTGATGGTAACAGTGAGAAAGGGGCATGCCCTGGGTGCTGGAGGTCCTTAATAATGGACGCTGTCTTTCCGAGACACCGCTCCCTGAAGGTGTCCTGGGTAATTTGTAGGCCAGTGCTCATGATGGAGCTGGCTAGATTTACAGCCCTCTGCAGCCTCTTTCGGTCCTGTGCAGTAGCCCCTCCATTCCAGACTGTGATGCAGCCTGTCAGAATGCTCTAAAGAAGGTTTTGAGCGTATTTGTTGACATGCCAAATCTCTTCAAACTCTTAATAAAGTATGGCCGTTGTCTTGCCTTCTTTATAACTGCATCGATACGTTGGGACCAGGTTAGATCCTCAGAGATCTTGACACCCAGGAACTTGAAGCTGCTCACTCTCTCCACTTCTGATCCCTCTATGAGGATTGGTATGTGTTCCTTTGTCTTAACCTTCCTGAAGTCCACAATCAGCTCTTTCGTCTTACTGACGCTGAGTGCCGGGTGGTTGCTGCGGCACCACTCCACTTGTTGGCCTATCTCACTCCTGTACGCCCTCTCGTTACCACCTGAGATTCTGCCAACAATAATTGTTTCATCTGCAAATTTGTAGATGGTATTTGAGCTCTGCCTAGCCGCATAGTCAAGGTTATAAAGAGAGTAGAGCAGTGGGCTAAGCACACACCCCTGATGTGCGCCGGTTTTGATCGCCAGCGAGGAGAAGATGTTATCACCAATCCACATAGGTTGTGGTATCCGGTTAGGAAGTCGAGGATCCAATTGCAGAGGGAGGTACAGAGGCCCAGGTTCTGCAACTTCTCCATCAGGATGGTGTTGAATGCTGAGCTATAGACGACGAACCCGCCCTGTTGCTGTTGGAATGAGTTAAAAATTGTCCCACGTTCCTCTCCCAGTGGAGGGGAAATACAGAAATCGGAGGTGCGGAGGGCCTCGTGCCGGATCCCCTAAAGATTAACTCGCAGGGTTGAGTCGGTGGCGGTGAAGGCAAATGGAATATGAACGTTCATTTTGTTAGGGGTAATGTTAGGGTTAATTCGAGACTGCCATTACAGGTCAGTAGTGGCTCACGTAATGCGAGGGAGGGGGAAAGCGAAACTGGGGACTCCGCTACACCGAAACTACTAGTGTCACGCGATTCAGTAAACAAAAGAAACAGGTAACTCGTGGGTGTATGGCGTCGGGCCAATAAGATGGACACAAGTGCCCGATATTACCTAATATGTAGCGGGGGGTTGTGCTGGGGGGGAAAAGGGATATAAATAAGAGCAGATTGTAAGGGGAGGTCGGAACGCGCCTTCTCCAGCGACTCCGTCGATTCGCTGTGCCAGTTACGAATTCTGCAATAAACCCAAGTTTTGTAATATTCCGGTGTTGGTTGTCTCTCTTCCTAAACGGACACAGGGCAGAATTTCAAGCCCAACAATTTCCAGAGCACTAGAATATAAGGCAAGGGTGTGATCACAGACACGGGAAACCCCGCGGATGTTGGAAATCCAAAGAAACACACAGACAAAATGTCGCAGGGACTCAGCAGGCCATGGAGCATCTGTGGGAAAGAGGAGACAGTCGATGTTTTGGGGGCCGAGACCTTACATCGGGACTGCGTGGGGAGGGAGCTTCCAGTTATAAGCTGTGGGGTGAGGTGAGGAAGAACTGGCAGGTGATTGGTGAAACCGGGACAGGGTGAAGTAAAGAGCTGAGAAGTTGATTGGTGACAGAGATACTGGGGCTGGAGAAAGGGTGATCGGATTGGTAAAAGAAATGAAGGAGATGGCGAAGGGGGAATCTGACTGGTGAAAGAGATAAAGGGCCAGAGAAGGGGTGATCTGATTGGTGAAAGAGATACAGGGCTGGAGAAAGGGTGATCTGATTGGTGTAAGAGATGAAGGAGATGGCTAAGGGGGAATCTGATTGGTGAAACAGATGAAGGGCTGGAGAAGCGGAGATCTGATTGCTGAAAGTGATAAAAGGCTGGAGTAGGGGTCATCTGATTGGTGAAAGAGATGAAGGGGTTGGTTAAGGAGGAATCTGATTGGTGAAAGTGATAAAGGGCTGGAGAAGCGCTGATCTGATTGGTGAAAGAGATGAACGAGATGCAGAAGTGCGGATCTGATTGGTGAACGAGATACAGGGCTGGAGAGGGGCGGGATCTGATTGGTGAAAGAGATACAGGGCTGGAGAAGGGGTTGATCTGATTGGTGAAAGAGATACAGGGCTGGAGAAGGGGGTGATTTGATTGGCGAAAGAGATAAAGGGCAGGAGAAGGGGCTGGATCTGATTGGTGAACGAGATACAGGGCTGGTGAAGGGGATGATCTGATTGGTGAAAGAGATGCAGGGCTGGAGAAGGGGCGGGAACTGAATGGTGAAAGAGATACAGGGCTGGAGAAGGGGCGGAATCTGATAGGAGAGGACAGAAGAGCAAGGAAGAACGGAAAGTGGGAGGAGCACCAGGGAGCGGTAACAGGCAGGTAAGACAAGGTGAAGGGGGGAACAGGAAAGAGGAGTGGTGAAAGAGAGGAAGTAGGCAATTAACCGGCAGGAGGAATCGATGCTGATGCCACCAGAATGTTTCCTATAGTGTGGGAGTCTAGGACCAGAGGACACAGATAGAGTGGTTGTGGAGAGGATGTTTCCTATAGTGGAGGAGTCTAGGACCAGAGGACACAGATAGAGTGGAAGTGGAGAGGATGTTTCCTGTAGTGGGGGAGTCTAGGACCAGAGGACACAGATAGAGTGGTTGTGGAGAGGATGTTTCCTGTGGTGGGGGATCTAGGACCAGAGGACACCGATAGAGTGGAGGTGGAAAGGATGTTTCCTATAGTGGGGGAGTATAGGACCAGAGGACACAGATAGAGTGGCTGTGGAGAGGATGTTTCCTGTAGTGGGGGAGTCTGGGACCAGAGGACACAGATAGTGGATGTAGAGAGGATGTTTCCCATAGTGGGGGAGTCTAGGACCAGAGGACACAGATAGAGTGGATATGGAGAGGATGTTTCCTATAGTGGGGGAGTCTAGGACCAGAGCAGAGAGATCTTGTGATCCAAGTTCACAGCTCCTTGAAAGCGGCCACGCAGGTCGATAAGGCGGCTAAGGAGGCTCGCTTTTGTTAGTTGAGGTTTTGAGTTCAAGAGTCAGCGGGTGATGTTGCATCTTTATCAAACTCTGGTCAGGCTACACCTGGAGAATTGTGGACAGTTCTGGTCGTCCCAGTACGGGAATGACGTTGCGATTTTGGGGAGGGTGCAGAAGAGATACACCAGGGTGCTGTTCATTTAGAGGGCATGTGCCCTCACGAGAGGCTGGAGAAACTTGGGTTGTTTTCGCCGGAGGCTGAGGGGAGATCTGAGAGAGGTTTACAGGATTATGAGAGGCATAGATAGAGTGGACAGTGGGTATCTGTTTCCCAGGGTCGTAACGTCTAATTCCAGAGGGCAGGCACTGAAGCTGACGGGCGGGGATGTGAGGGGTAATTTTTTTTTTACTCAGAGAGTTGTGGATGCCTGATCTGCCGGTAGAGGCAAATACATTAGGGGCTTTTGAGACGTTTGGAGAGGCACGTGGAGATTAGGAAGGTGAAGGGATTGGTGTTGTTTTTGATTTGAGTTTCAGCTTGGACGGTACGACATTGTGGGCCGAATGGCCTGTTCTTGTGCTACGTTCTATGGTCTATGACACGGGGAGGGGAGTATAAGATGGACTGAGGGAGGGTTTACCGGACAGTACACCGGTCAAAGACCCTCTTCTCCTGTCCTACCTCAGCCTCTCTCCATGATGCCGATCCCGGCGAAGGCGGGCACAACGTTCCTGGTGACGGAGCCCTTGTGTCAGATCCCGGGATTCCCGCCATCCCAAGCCAGAGCGCAGCTCCCGACGGGGACCTACGTGACCCCCGGCCTCGAGGAGGAGGCGACCAGGAGGAGACCAGGAGGAGACTGAGAAACCTGGCGGTGGGTGGCCGGGGGATCCGCCGCGGGGCCGTGCCAATATCGGGAGGTGGGGAGGGAAGGGACACTCCCTACCGTTCACTGTCTGTATCCTACCCTCATACACCGAGGTCCCCCCGTCCCTCGACACTCCCCACCGTTCATGGTCCGTGTCCGACACTCATACGCCGAGGTCGCCCCGTTCCTCGACTCTCCCCGCCGTTCATGGTGCGTGTCCTAACCTCGAACGCCGAGGTCCCCCTGTCCCTCCACACTCCGCACCGTTCGTCACTACTATGTAGCTGAACGACCTGTTCACTGCCTGCACTCTTTGTTGCTGTGTCTACCCCGTCTCGCCCACTCATACCCGCACCCTGCCCCCTCTAACACCCTGTCTCTGTCAGTCCCCACTCATCCCCGTCCCTGCACCTCCCTGCCCTCACTCCCACACTCTCCCTCTCACCCACACCCCCCTTTTCCGCTTCATCTCTCTCTCCCCATCTCCCTACCGCCCTCCCCGTCCCTCACACTCCTCTCCCCCTCCCTCATCTCTGCCCGCTTCTCCTTCCGCCACTCCCTTCCCCCTCAAGCTCCCTCCTCCTCTCTCACCTCCCTCCCTCCGCTTCCTCTCTCTCCTTCCCCCCTCTCTTTCTCCCGCAGTTCGGGCAAATGGCCTTGGGGATCTCCAGCGCTCTGCTGGGACTGCTGATCCTGTTCCTCGCCCACTGGCAGCTGGGTTACGCCATGCTGGTCGGCATTCCCTTGTGGACGGGCGTCATTGTGAGTGCGGCCCCCCGCGGGCAGGGCCGGGTCAACGAGGAGGGAGGCGGCCACGAGGGAGAGGGGCGGAGGGGGAGGCGAGAGGCGATGGAGAGGAAGGGAAAGGAGTGGAAGAGGGGGCGGTGAGGAGGGCGGCAGGAGGGAGTTGATCAGAATTGATCGCCTGACACGGTTTATTCAGTCCACAGTGGCCGGGATGTTAATCAAGGCTGTTCACAAGTCTCCAAACAAATCCACGGTGAGTTTGCAGTTCCCTGTCTCCGTATCCTTCCCCCGTCCCTCTCCCCTTCCCCGCCTCTCTCTTTCTCTCCTTCAGCATTGTCTCTCTCTTTTTCCCACTCTCCCTCCACCACTCTCTCCTCCCCTGCCTCTCTCTTTCTCCCTCTCTCCTTCCCCCTTTCCTCCTCCAGTCTCTCTCCCCTCCCCTTCGCTCTCTCTCTCCTCCTCCTTCTCCCTGTCTCCTCCCCCTCTCTCCTCTTCCTGTCTCTTTCCCCCTCTCTCCCCTTTCTACCTCTCTCCCTCTCTCTCTCCTTCACCTTCTCTCTCTCCCACTCTCTCCCCTCTCACTCTCCTTTCCCCTTCTTTATCTTTCCCCGCTTCTCTCTCTCTCCCTCTCTCCTCTCTCTCTCATTCCACCACCCTCTCTCTCACTTCCCTCTCTCTCTTCTCCCTCTCTTTATCCCCCATCACGGTGTCTCTCACATTTCTCTTCCTCCTCTTCCTCTCTCTCTCTCTTTCTCCTCCCTTTTCCCTGCTCTCCATCTCTCCCGCTTTCTTCATCTCTTCTCTACACCCTCTCCCTCTGTCCATTCTTCTCTCTTCGCCCTCTCACGCTTCCCTTCTCTCTCTCCTCCCTCTGATCCTCCCCGCCTCTCCTCCATTTTCACTCTCCGTGTCTCTCTCCCTTCTCTTTTCCACTTTCCTTCCATCTCTGGGACTACCAATCCGCTCCCCCTTCTCCCTTACCACTCTCCCTCTCTGTCTATCTCCTCGCTCTCTCTTTCTCCTTCTCTATTTTCTTTCTTCCTCTCTCTAGCTCTCTGTCTGCCCCTTCTCCCATTCCACCTCCCTCGCTCCCCTCCCTCTCTATCTCTCCCTTCTCTCTCTCTCTTTCCACCTCTCCCACTTCTCTTTTTCCACCCCTCTCTCCCTCCCGTTCTGTTTCCACCTTATCTCTCGCTCACTCTCTCACTCGCCCCTCTACATTTTGTCACGTACACGCAACCCTGTCAATAGAACAGAATACAGCCGGAGCCCGGTGTTGCTGTTATCAAATCACTATTTTAATCGTAACTACCAAATATAATAAGAAAGTAAACCAAGAGTTAGCAATATTATGCATATATAGAGGTAAAAATAAAGTTCTCAAACTCATTCAAGCTCAGTTGGCAGGAGTCACAGTCCAAAATGGAGGGTTACGGGGTAGTGTGGGTTTAGTACTAATTTTTAAGGATTACATGGGTCGGCACAACATGGAGGGCTGAAGGTCCTGTACTGTGCTGTAATGTTCTATGGTTCTATTCAAAACAAGCTGCAAAACAAAACATTCATTGTCCATCAGATAACTCCACCTCCCTCACCATAGTAAACAAGTCTTTCTTTCCCCCGCCCACCCCACCTCCCTTCCAATTTCTCTCTCTTTCTCTCCCTGTTCCTATCTCCTCTTCCTTTCGACTTTCTGGCGCTCTCTCTCTCTCCCTCGCTCTCTCTCTCTCTTCATCCCCCCGTCTCTTATCTCTCTCCCCCTCTCTTTCTGCATCCCTCTCTGTCTCTCACTCCCTCTCGATTCTCCCTCGCCTCCCTTTTCAATTCCTCTCCCACCCTCACTCTCTGTGTCCCTCCTCCCGCACCGTTTCCCCACACACACTCCCTGTTTTCCCTGCTCAGTTGGTCTCCCCCCATCACTTCCACTGTCCCTTTCAAACTTATCTCTCACGCACTTTGTCTCTTCCCGCTCCCTCACTCTCTCCCTCCTACTCCCCCCTCCTCTGCCTCTTCTCAATTTATCCCTCGCTCCGTCCTCCCACTCTCTCTCTCTCTCTCTCTCTCTCTCTCTCTCTCTCTCTCTCTCTCTCTCTCTCTCTCTCTCTCTCTCTCTCTCTCTCTCTCTCTCTCCTCTCTCTCTCTCTCTCTCTCTCTCGCAGACCATCGCCTGCCTGGTTGCGAATGTGATCTGCGCCCTCGCCTGCACTCCCGCCGTCATCCTGTACTCGCTGAACGTCCGCATCTTCGCCTGCATCGGGTACTGCTACACCCGATGCCGGATGGTCAGTGTTCCGCCCGCCCCCTAACACACACACACCGCGCACACGCTAGTGAGCCAGCCCTCATCCACACACACCCACCCCCACTCACGGCCTTCCCCCTCTCCCGCGGCGCTACCTTGCTCCCCTCACTGTAGCGCTCTCTCACACCACGCAAAAGCCTCCTCCGAACCCTCCTTCCCCTCTGTTGTAGCGGACCCTCTCTCCTCTCCTTCCCCGTCCCTCATTCGACCACTTTCTCCGGCAGCTCCTTCCACAGACGGACCACCTGTATCCCTCTAAACCTTTCCTTTCCGTGTCCCTGTCCGAGTGCCGTTAATGTACCTGCCTCGACCACTTCCTCTGGCAGCTCCTTCCACAGACGGACCACCCGTATCCCTCTAAACTTTTCCCATCCGTGTCCCTGTCCGAGTGTCGTTAATGTACCTGCCTCGACCACTTCCTCCGGCAGCTCCTTCCACAGACGGACCACCCGTATCCCTCTAAACCTTTCCTATCCGTGTCCCTGTCCGAGTGTCGTTAATGTACCTGCCTTGACCACTTCCTCCGGCAGCTCCTTCCACAGACGGACCACCCGTATCCCTCTAAACCTTTCCTATCCGTGTCCCTGTCCGAGTGTCGTTAATGTACCTGCCTCGACCACTTCCTCAGGCAGCTCCTTCCACAGACGGACCACCCGTATCCCTCTAAACCTTTCCTATCCGTGTCCCTGTCCCAGTGCCGTTAATGTACCTGCCTCGACCACTTCCTCCGGCAGCTCCTTCCACAGACGGACCACCCGTATCCCTCTAAACCTTTCCTATCCGTGTCCCTGTCCGAGTGTCGTTAATGTACCCCGCCTCGACCACTCCCTCCGGCAGCTCCTTCCACAGACGGACCACCCGTATCCCTCTAAACCTTTCCTATCCATGTCCCTGTCCGAGTGTCGTTAATGTACCTGCCCCGACCACTTCCTCTGGCAGCTCCTTCCACAGACGGACCACCCCGTATCCCTCTAAACCTTTCCTATCCTTGTCCCTGTCCGAGTGTCGTTAATGTACCAGCCTCGACCACCCGCTCTGGCAGCTCCTTCCACAGACGGACCACCCTCTGTGTGAAAGAGTTTCCCCTCGGGTCCCCTTTTTAAATCTCTAAAATCTGTCCCCTCTGGTTCAAGATTCCCTGACCCTGGTGTTACGGACTCAGCAACAATAAATATATGAGTGAGGCAGGGATTTTTATAACAAATAAAATATTTATTAAATACTGAAAAACAAACTCCCCAAAAGTAAACAAATCACTAACGTAACCGGAAATCAGCTGCTGTGCGGCAGCTTGAAAAGTTCTTAAAACAATAAAGCTTAAACAGTTCTTAAAGTGATGTTGAAAAAAAAACAGTTCTTCAAAGTAGTACTGCAAAAGTTCAAAATGCTTACAGTTCATTAAAGGAGATACTTTTTAGACGATTTAAATTCTCTTTCACGTCGTGTCGTTGCAGTTCCCAGTCGAACTATACTTTTTCCACGGAGAAGTTACGAAGATGAAAATGTAACGGCTTAAAGGCACTAACCTTTCCTTTATAACACTGTACCCAATCCTTTCTGCTACCATTTGCAGGGATTAACATGGGGACAGCCAACGAATTCCTTCCGAATGAGGATCAAACAAGGTCGAACCTGTTTCACAGTCGAAATCGACTTTCCTCGATCTTTCAGCTCCCGAACTCCAATCTTCACACTCCACTGATTTTTAACTGGCAGTATTATAAAGAAACTGCCGGCAATGACCTTTTAAACTTTAAGCATTAAATAAAACTCCATCTTTCAACTAAGCTGCGTCATAATATTGGACTACGCAGTGGCATGAATTCGAAATGGCAAATTCAGCCACGAACTGCCCCTCCTCACAGGGAGGGGTCCTCCTTTGATATCCTGTAAAAAAAAACCTGTCACATAACCTGTACTGGCGGGAAATGACGTCACTCTACAATCACAAGACCACTACCTTAAGTCCAGTATAGCTTCAACACCACTGTCACGTGACAAGTACACTACTGTTACGTGTCACGGGTACGTAACACCTCCCTCCAAAAAAAATATTGATCTGTCAAGAACAAAAATTTTAACAAATATTTACAAGTAAAAAAACAAATGTATAAATTTTATAACATATACAGTATACATAGTATCATTATATAACATCTTACAACTTACAATACAGCAGGATTGTTAGAATTGTAAAAAAAACACTCCATAAAACAATTACATTGTACATTCAACATCGAGACAGACAATCAGCAAACACATTATCTTTACCTTTAATGAGTTATCACAATATTGTACTCTGTAACATCAAATTCCAATTTAATAACCTTCTGTTTTTGTTTTTCAGCTTACTCAGAAACACTAACGGATTATGATCAGTGTAAACAATAAGTGGTTTTTGAGTTGTACCAACGTATACGTCAAAATATTCCAACGCTGAAACAAGAGATAACAATTCCTTCTCTATTGTTGAATAGTCTCTTTAATGCTTATTAAATTTCTTCGAAAAGTAAGCTACTGGATGATCAACCTCATCACCCTCAGTCCTTTGCATTAATACTGCTCCTGCAGCCTCATCACTAGCAACTACAGCTAATGAAAAAGGTTTTTCAAAGTCAGGTGCCTTAAGCGCAGGTTGTTGACATATCATAGTTTTTAATTTCTCAAATGTTCTTGACCAGGCACTGTCCACACAAACTTCTCATTCTTCTGCAAAAGGTTAGTTAATGGAAGGGCAACATTAGCAAAATTCTTACAAAAATTTTTGATAATATCCTACCATTCCCAAGAATCTTCTGAGAGTTTTTTCCCCCCGTTGGAGTGGGAATCTTTAAAATTGTCTGAACTTTTGCCTGAATAGGAGCTACCTTACCTTGACCCACAACATAACCAAGGTAAGTCACAGTGGCATCTCCGAATTCACTCTTAGCTAAATTAACAGTTAAGTTAGCTTTTGAAAGCATTTCAAACAATTTCTCCACCGCAATAATGTGTGCTTCCCAAGTATAATTTCCTGTCACTAAATCATCAATATAAGCATCAGTATTTTTCAACCCCTGAATCACAGAGTTAATCATCCTCTGGAAAGTACCGGGGGCATTCTTCATCCCAAATGGAAGAACGTTATATTCATACAACCCAGATAGAGTTACAAATGCAGAAATCTCTCTACCTCTGTCCGTTAGTGGGAAGACACCAATACCCTTTCAATAAATCAATCTTTGTAAGGAACTTTGCTTTTCCAACTTTATCTACACAATCATCTACTCTAGGAATGGGATATGCATCTGTTTTCGTTACAGCATTCACCTTCCTATAGTCAGTTCAAAACCTAATACTACCATCTTGTTTTGGCACCATAACACAGGGTGAACTCCAATTCGAGTTAGAAGGTCTAATAATATTATTCTCTAACATATATTTAATTTCTTTCTCAGCAAGTTCACATTTTTCTATGTTCATCCTATATGGGTGTTGTTTAATAGGTTTGGTATCTCCAACATCTACATCATGTGAAGCTATAGTAGTCCTTCTCGGAACGTCTGGAAACAAATCCTTATATTTAAAAATTAATTTCTTCATCTGCTGTTTCTGCTCTGGCTGCAAATGTGCTAATTTCTCATCAATATTTTCAAAAATGGTTGAATTTGTTAACCTGACAGAAACAATGTTGGAATTAAAATGAAATTCTGATGAATCATCTATCATGTTCCTAGTTAAATCAAACTCATTATCATTAACCACAACAGTCACAGTATCAGATTGTTTCTCATAATATGGTTTTATCATATTTATATGGCAAAGTTGTGTTGGCCTTCTACGATCTGGAGTTTTTATCACGTAATCCACATCATTGATTTTAGACACAATTTCATAAGGACCATGAAATCTAGCTTCTAAAGTATTCGTTTGCACTGGGAAAAGAACCAGCACCTAATCTCCAGGCTTAAACATCCTCATCCTAGCTTCTTTATCATATCGCGTTTTCATATTCTCCTGAGCCAATTTTAAATTTTCCTTGGTTAAGCTACAAGCTTTATGTAACCTGTCCTTAAATTTCAAAACATAGTCCAAGAAGTTAGTGTGTACTTCCTTACTAATCAACTGTTCTTTTAATAAAGCTAAAGGTCCTCTAACTCTATGCCCAAATACAAGTTCAAAAGGACTGAAACCTAAAGATTCTTGTACCGATTCCCTTACTGCAAATAAAAGTAAGTTTATACCCTCATCCCAATCACTTTCATTTTCCACGCAATATGTCCTAATCACATTCTTGAGGGTAGAATGAAACCTCTCCAAGGCACCTTGCGATTCTGGATGGTATGCAGACGAACTGATTTGCTTAGCTCCCAATTTATAAACTATCTGTTGAAACAATCCAGACATAAAATTACTGCCTTGATCAGTTTCTATTTCCTTACGTAATCCAAAATAAGTAAAGAATTTTATAAGAGCCTATGTCACAGTTTTAGCTGTTATATTCCAAAGTAGTACTGCCTCTGGAAACCTAGACGAAGTACACATGATAGTCATCAAGTACTGATAACCAGTTTTTGTCTTTGGTAATGGACCAACACAATCAATAACAACTTCAGAAAACGGTTCACCAAATGCTGGAATACATTGTAATGGAACCACTGCAGTAACTTGATTTGGTTAACCCACAATTTGACAAGTATGGCACGTTTTACAAAACATCGCCACATCTTTTCTTAGACCAGGCCAGTAAAAATGTTTTAAAATCTTGTCCACAGTTTTCCTTACCCCTTGATGTCCACCTAAGGGCACACTATTGAGCTAAAGTCAAAATCTCATTTCGATAAATTTTAGGGACAAATACCTGGTAAACAATATTCCATTCATCACTTGCAGGAATTGTAGGTGATCTCCACTTCCTCATCAACACTCCTTTTTCCAAGTAATATCCTACTGGCACCTTCTCAATTTGACTATCTGGTAGAGCTTGTTCTCTTAATTTTATAATCTCAGGGTCTCTATTCTGCTCTGCTATCATCTCCTTCCGATACAGAGATAAATCTTCATAATCAGACTCATTCCAAGAATCTTGTTCAAACAAGAAGGTAAGAAAGTCTCTGACACATCCTCAAAACTCGAATCCTGAGTTGAACAGTAATGAGTAACAAACTCATTCTGCGCATCAATCTTTTTAGCCATATCTCTAGTCACAACACAGGAAGAATCTGTATTAGAATTTATCTCTGGTTCCTCTGACTCCATTGCCAAATGCACTTCAGGAAAAACCTGTCCACCTGCCAATTCATTACCTAACAATAAAGAAATATCCTTCACAGGTAAGCTAGGCTGTAATCCTACTTTAAGAAATCCTGTAACTAACACTGACTTAAAATTTACTTTATGCAAATGTACAGGCATAAAATCACTCCCAACACCTCTTATATAATTTACCTCACCAGTATCAGACTCTTCATTAAACTTCAATACACTGTCTAACATCAGTGATTGAGAAGCTCCAGTATCCCGAAGGATTTTTATTGGCACCGGAGTAGATCCTTCATTCAAGGATACAAACCCTTCAGTTATAAAATGATCATATTCCTTTTTAACTTGGTCAGACTCTAACAAAACCTCATCTGTGTTTATCAAACCCTGTAATTTTCCAGGTGCTTCAGTATGTTGCACACACGCCTCTGGAACTGCTTCCTTCTCTTTCTTTTTCAATCGGAAACAGTTAGCTATTACATGGCCAGGTTTCTTACAATAGTTACAAATAGGACCAAACTGTCTTTCCTTCACAGGTTTTCCTTCCTCCTTACCTTTCTCATTAACTTCTGATTTAATTTCTGATTTACCTTGAGTCTCTGTGTTATTTTTCCTCTTAAAAATTCTGCCCTGAGGAAATTTATTCTTATGGATTAAAATATACTCATCAGCTAATCTAGCAGAATCCTGCAATGTATCAGTATCCCTCTCATTTAAGTAGGCCCTTACTTCAGCAGGGATGCTTCTTTTAAATTCCTCCATTAAAATCAGCTCTTTCAATGTATTATAGTCCCCATTTACATTTTTAGAGGAAACCCATCTCTCAAAACACACAGCTTTATCTTAGGCAAATTTCATATAAGTTTTTTCCGCAGCAGTGAAAGATGTATAAACTTGTTGTGCTTTGACTTTAATTACACTTTGTAGCAACACTGACCATTTATCTTTCGGCCACTTTGAAATCTGAGCAATTGTTTCAAAATGTTGGAAATATCTTTCCACTTCTGTTTCACTAAATGGAGGGACCAATTTAATTTATTGACTAGCAATAAACGGTTTTCTAGAACCAGAAGACTGATTCCCAGACCTTAATTACGCCATCGCATATTCAAATTCCATTTTTTTATGATCAGCTTCTAACCTACAACGCTCCAATTCTGCTTTACTTTGTTCCAACTTCATTTGTTGGATTTGCAACTGCATCTCTATATTACTTATTGGAAACGACACTAAAATCGATTCATCAAAATCACCCGAATCCACATAGTGTAACGCGATTTTTCTCTGTATAAGAGCCTTCGATGTACACTTCGAAATACCTTTAAGGTGCAATCTACTAGCTATCTCAGATACCTCAGTTTTTTTCGCCTTAACTAATAACTCCGCGTCTGGCCAAGCCAGAAACTCATCAATATTCATTGATGCCGAATACCACTAACAAGCCAATCAAACAAAAGAATCGAGTATTCCCCTTTTCCAAAACACCGATTCAAAATTTAACAAGCATTTAAACTCAAAAATGATTCATCCCGGATGCAGCCCCCATATTTATATTACGGACTCAGCAACAATAAAAATATGAGTGAGGCAGGGGTTTTTATAACAAATAAAACATTTATTAAACACTGAAAAACAAACCCCCAAAAGCAAACAAATCACTAACGTAATCGGAAATCAGCTGCTGTGCGGCAGCTGAAACAGTTCTTAAAGCAAAAAAAGCTTAAACAGTTCTGAAAGCGATGTTGAAAGAAAACCGGTTCTTCAAAGTAGTACTGCAAAAGTTCAAAATGCATACAGTTCATTTAAGGAGAGATTTTTTAGACGATTTAAATTCTCTTTCACATCGTGTCGTTGCGAGCTATACTTTTCCCACGGAGAAGTTACGAAGATGAAAATGTAACGACTTAAAGGCACTAACCTTTCCTTTATAACACTGTACCCAATCCTTTATGCTACCATTTGCAGGGATTAACATGGGGACAGCCAACGAATTCTTTCCGAATGAGGATCAAACAAGGTCGAACCTGTTTCACCGTCGAAATCGACTTTCCTCGATCTTTTAGCTTCAACACCACTGTCACGTGTCACGGGTACGTAACTCTAGGGAAACTTCTGTTCACGTTCACCCTATCTGTGCCTCCTCTTGGTTTTTTCACACCTCTGTAAGGTCACACCTACTCTCCAGGGAATGAAGTCCCAACCTGCCCGAACTCTCTCTGTAACTCCGTCCCTCGAGTCCTCGCATACCAAACGCCGTCTTCACCGCCCCGTCTGCCTGTGACACCACTTTCAGGGAACCAAAGATCTAGGAAAATCTAGGAATCTAGGATTTAGGAATATTGGTGCATAGTTCCCTGAAGGTGGAATCTCGTGTGGATAGGGTGGTGAAGAAAGCTTTTGGTATGCTGGCCTTTATAAATCAGAGCATTGAGTATAGGAGTTGGGATGTAATGTTAAAATTGTACAAGGCATTGGTGAGGCCAAATTTGGAGTATTGTGTACAGTTCCGGTCACCGAATTATAGGAAAGATGCCAACAAAATAGAGAGAGTACAGAGGAGATTTACTAGAATGTTACCTGGGTTTCAGCACCTAAGTTACAGAGAAAGGCTGAACAAGTTAGGTCTTTATTCTTTGGAGCACAGAAGGTTGAGGGGGGACGTGATAGAGGTATTTAAAATTATGAGGTGGATAGATAGATTTGGAGTGGATAGGCTTTTTTCATTGAGAGTGGGGGAGATTCAATCAAGTGGACATGAGTTGAGAGTTAGGGGCGAAAGTTTAGGGGTAACACGAGGGGGAACTTCTTTACTCAGAGTGTGGTAGCTGTGTGGAACGAGTTTCCAGTAGAAGTGGTAGAGGCAGGTTCGGTATTGACATTGAAAGTAAATTTGGACAGGTATATGGACAGGAAAGGAATGGAGGGTTATGGGCTGAGTGCGGGCCGGTGGGATTAGGTGAGAGTAAGCGTTCGGCACGGACTAGAAGGGCCGAGACGGCCCGTTTTCGTGTTCTAATGGTTATATGCGTATAAACCAAAACTTGGCGTGTTCCTTTAATCAAAGGCTAAAGTTCTGCGTGTCTCACCCCTCTTCCTCTTTCATCCCTCTCCGCCTCTCACCTTGTCCATGTCTCACCCTTTCTGTCTCTGCCCCCCTGTTTTCCACCTTTCTCTACCCTCCCTGTCCGACCTCTCTCATCTCCTGCCTCTCACCTCTCTCTCCCTCATCTGACTCTCATGTCTATCAACTGTCCTATGCCACCTCTCTTCTTTCTCCCCGTTCCCTACCCCATCTCTCGCCCACCCACCCTCTCTTCCTCGCCCATTGTCCAACTCTTCCTCTCGGTCTGGGTCTCCCCGCCGCCTACCCCAATACCCACTCTCCCTCACCCCTCTCTCTTCCCCGGCCATCCCCACCCATGCCCCTCCCTCCCTCTCTCTCTCTCCTCTCTCTCATTCTCACCCCATTTCTCACTCTCTCTCCCCCTCTCCACTCCTCTTTTTCCGTCTGGCTTTCTCCCCGCTCCCATCCTCCGCCAAACACCGAATGTCGCAGAGGTTTGTCAGCGGGATCACGGTGATCTTGCTGGTGAACTGCCTGGTCTCGCTGGTGATGACCGTCCTCACGGCCATCGCCAACTGCAGGGACCTCGAGTGCTGCGCCGCAGAGCCTCCGGTGGTGAGTGGGATCTTGCTGTGCACGGGGGGGGGGGGGTGGGCGGCGAGGGATGGGGCATGGGTACAAGAGATGGGGGAGGTGAACAGCGTGGGCAGGGAACAAGAGAGCGCGACGGGGTAGAGAGAGATGGGGGCAGAAAAGGAATAAAAGTTGGGGAGAGGGATAGAAAGAGGGGGATAGGGTGGGGAGAGGGTTGGAGAGAGGAGGATAGGGTGGGGAGAGAGAGGTGGGGGAACAGGTGGAGAGTGAAGAGGAGACAGAGCGGACTGAGGGAAAGAGAGGCTGAGGGAGTGGGCAGTGGGTCTCAACTCCTCTCCAAACCTTATCTTTCTCCCCTCTCCTCCTCAATCTGATTCCTCCCTCTAACCCACCCTGCAGAAAATGGTGGTGATCCACGTCAACCAGCCCGCACCGCCAGACCTCGCCTCCATCTTCTCCGGCAAGCCGGCGCCCACTCCTGCCTTTGACGGGCACCGGTGACGACACGTCCCCCTACTCCACGGGACAGCCTGAAGGGTTCGGACCGAGCGACCTGAGGCTCAGCCCGAAAAAAAATCAAAGCAGGACTTTCAAGACTGAGGAGGGGAGGGGAGGGTAACGGTGCTAACCTCTTCCCGTAGTCACATTCCGCCCCCGTGGGAACCCCCCAGTTCTTGCTCCCTTGTTACGAGTCGCCCTCTCACACCCTCGGCTCCCGTCACTCCTGAAATACTTCGCTCTCTGTCCCCTCTCTCTCCCCTCTGTCACCGCCCATCTCACCCTGGCTGGCGGCCATTTTGTGATGGTTACCATTGACAACCGCTCTCCCACCATTGTAGAATTTTCCTTTTCCTCACCTTCCACTCACTTCCATTTCTATTTATTCAATCTCAACTCCTCCTTCCTCCTCTCCTTTCCCTCGCTGCCCGATCTCCTGACTCTCCATTTAACCTTCTGCCGACAGCCATTGTGTGACAGTGTGAGACCCTCCTTCCCACTTCCTCCAACACGAAGTGTGTCACTCCCTCACACTCACCATCTTGTCACCCTCCTTCCCATCCCATCGCTCGCAAACCCCTTCCCTCCCCTCGCTGCTCGATGCTCTGCATCGTATGCTGGTTGGCTGCCATTTTGCGATGCCAACCCTCGCCTCTCCTCAACGCCCTCTCTCTCTCTGTTACCCAGTGAGTCACTCCCTACTCACCCCGTCACTCCTGACACCCTTTCCCCTCTCTGGCCCCTTGCCCTTTCTCCCGCCATCCACCACATTTTGGTGAACATTTTCTGATGGGAAATTTCGCTCCCCCACCCAATCCCTTCTCCCCCGTCCGTTGAGTGAGTCGCTCCCCTCTCCCTCGTTGAGACAATGAACTCCCCGACCCATCTGCCCTGACCGCGTCCCCGACCCTTACTCCCCCTTTCTCCCGCCCACGCCCCACTTTTTTCAGCTCGTCTTATTTGCGAAGGAAATGTCACCACCCATTCATCCCCCACTATTAAAAAAGTCACTCTCCCACACCCCACATCCTGTCCAATCAGACCACTCCCTCCCGTCCCATCACTTCCCCTCTCCCCCCGTCCCATCACTCCCGCTCCCTTCCTGTCGATTCACTCCTCCTCACCCCGTCTTTCTCTTCTCCATGTCGGCCACCAGTTTGTGACAGGGACTTTCGCCACTCCCCTTTTCCGTCCCCTATTGAGTCAGTGGCTTCGCCACGTTCACCGTCTCATCAGTCAACTCATTGTCCCATCACTCCTCTTCCTCTCAAACCCCTCACCCCTCCTCCCCAAAACCCACATGTATATGTGTATGTGTGAATATCTGAGATATATACATTAGTTTATTCAATGACAACATTATTAGAATTAAAATATATATACAATATGGAAGACGATATAAAACACAAATTAAAATACCGTTATTACAATCAATAACACACTTGATCCCGGGATTGTATCCGTGGGCACCGTATGTTCCTTCACCATAGATTCTGTGTGTGACAGTGGTCATTGTAAGTCAGTGTCTCACTCCATCCCTGGCGGCCAAATTAACAAACGATTCGCCCATTTTAAACAGCGCGACCCTCCCTCTCTTGTGCTCACTTCTAGCAAAGCCGCCACTCCCTCCCCAGCGACTATTTCAAGTGAAGCGTCGGACATCCCACCTCTCCCGGAAGTTCCGGGAGTGTCCCGCATATTGATAGCCGCTCCCTGATGCCAACGAATTATATACAATATCCTGGAAATCGAATTTTTTGAGAACGAGAGAGAGAGAGATTGAGAGAGAGAAAGAGAGACAGAAAGAGAGAGAGAGAGAGAGAGAGAGAGAGAGAGAGAGAGAGAGAGAGAGAGAGAGAGAGAGAGAGAGAGAGAGAGAGAGAGCCATGGCAGAGTATTAAAAAAAAACGTACTTCACCCCAGACTACACTAAAGTGTACACATGCCTAATAGGGGTCAGGAATAATGACAGTGTCACTCTCTGCACTGTTTCCAACAGTGACTTTTCTATGGCCCATGGTGGGTTAAATCACTGTTGAGGTGAGTTTAACGGGTGTTATTCGTTCAACGCTATTTAAACTAGCTGGCTGGCAGCTAAGGTGCTACTCTATTGCAGATATCCCACCTCTCCCGGGAGTTCCGGGAGTCTCCTGCAAATTGATCGTGCCTGCTTCCCAGAGATGACATTTTGCAGGGTGGAATTAATTGAGTGATGGAATGGTGCAGACGGAGCTTCACTGTGTGATGGGACGGTGCGGAGGGAGATTCACTCTGTGTCTGATCCCGGGAGTGTGTGATGGGACGGTCTGGAGGGAGATTCACTCTGTGTCTGACCCCGGGAGTGTATGATGGGACGGCGTGGAGAGAGATTCACTCTGTGTCTGCTCCCGGGAGTGTGTGATGTGACGGTGCGGAGGGAGATTCACTCTGTGTCTGATCCCGGGAGTGTGTGATGGGACGGTGTGGAGGGAGATTCACTCTGTGTCTGATCCAGGGAGTGTGTGATGGGACGGTGCGGAGGGAGTTTCACTCTGTGTCTGACCCCGGGAGTGTGTGATGGGACGGTGCGGAGGGAGATTCACTCTGTGTCTGACCCCGGGAGTGTGTGATGTGACGGTGCGGAGGGAGATTCACTCTGTGTCTGATCCCGGCAGTGTGTGATGGGACGGTGTGGAGGGGGATTCACTTTGTCTGATCCCGGGAGTGTGCGTTGGGACGGTGTGGAGGGAGCGTCATTCTGTGTCTGACCCCGGGAGTGTGTGATGGGACGGTGCGGAGGGAAATTCACTCTGTGTCTGACCCCGGGAGAGTGTGATGGGACGGTGCGGAGGGAAATTCACTCTGTGTCTGACCCCGGGAGTGTGTGATGGGACGGTGCGGAAGGAAATTCACTCTGTGTCTGACCCCGGGAGAGTGTGATGGGATGGTGCGGAGGGAGATTCACTCTGTGTCTGACCCCGGGAGTGTGTGATGGGACGGTGTGGAGGGAGATTAACTCTGTGTCTGACCCCGGGAGTGTGTGATGGGACGGTGAGGAGGGAGAGTCACTCTGTGTCTGACCCCGGGAGTGTGTGATGGGACGGTGAGGAGGGAGATTCACTCTGTGTCTGACCCCGGGAGTATGTGATGGGACGGTGTGGAGGGAGATTAACTCTGTGTCTGACCCCGGGAGTGTGTGATGGGACGGTGAGGAGGGAGAGTCACTCTGTGTCTGACCCCGGGAGTGCGTGATGGGACGGTGTGGAGGGAGATTCACTCTGTGTCTGACCCCGGGAGTGTGTGATGGGACGGTGTGGAGGGAGATTAACTCTGTGTCTGACCCCGGGAGAGTGTGATGGGATGGTGCGGAGGGAGATTCACTCTGTGTCTGACCCCGGGAGTGTGTGATGGGACGGTGTGGAGGGAGATTAACTCTGTGTCTGACCCCGGGAGTGTGTGATGGGACGGTGAGGAGGGAGAGTCACTCTGTGTCTGACCCCGGGTGTGTGTGATGGGACGGTGTGGAGGGAGATTAACTCTGTGTCTGACCCCGGGAGTGTGTGATGGGACGGAGAGGAGGGAGAGTCACTCTGTGTCTGACCCCGGGAGTGTGTGATGGGACGGTGAGGAGGGAGATTCACTCTGTGTCTGACCCCGGGAGTGTGTGATGGGACAGTGTGGAGGGAGATTCACTCTGTGTCTGACCCCGGGATTGTGTGATGGGACGGTGAGGAGGGAGAGTCACTCTGTGTCTGACCCCGGGAGTGTGTGATGGGACGGTGTGGAGGGAGATTAACTCTGTGTCTGACCCCAGGAGTGTGTGATGGGACGGTGCGGAGGGAAATTCACTCTGTGTCTGGACCCGGGTGTGAGTAAATTTTCAAATGTAAATTAAACAATGTGTGTGAGCTGCTGACGTGCGGGAATAACTGAGCTGCTCCCGACTCACTCACAGTCACACACAATTAATTGACCGGCGACAACGGGTGACCGGTTGAGTAATCAGTCCCGTTTCTCACCGTCACTCTTCATCGGGGAACCGATGATTATAGAATCACACTTCAGGGCCGTGTCCGGGATCGCTGCAGATCCAGGGTCACTGCCGAGGGATTTGTCCATTTAACATCATTATATCGGACAGGCTGCCGAATGCACCGTCCTCAGCAAAGGGAGCAAAAGGATTCTCTCCCGGGATCATACCCCCCCCACCCCGGGACACCGGTGTCCCAGACTGAGCCCCGGACCCCGGGCTCTTCCGGTCCGGGTAATTCCCCGGGGTGTCACGTGGGGAGTCTCGAACCCGCACATCCTGCGCCACCGGACAACATGTCACCGAGCTCGCGACTGGAGCCGGTTCCGTTAAAACCGTTGGGAATCATCCCCGGCGCGCGGCCGTTAAAGGTAAGGGCGGGAGTTAAAGGGGAGAGCGGGGAGTCGGCCAAAATGTCCCCATCCCGCGGGCGGGGATGTTCACACATTCAGATGTTCACAGATACACTCTCAGTCCGGGTCTGTGTTCCTGCAGAGATCCCAGTGCCTTCCTCCCGGTCTCATTGAACCGATTCCTCGCCAGCCTGAAACAGATGGGAGAATAAAGATGAAATAAACAGATTACACAACAGTGTCAGTAACAGGGGACCGGGGCTAATGTTTCAACACCACTCACAGACAAATATCACCAGAAAAATCACGGATCCACTAATATTTTATCACATTGAACATTAACACAAACACTCACCCGATCCACTCCAGATTCGGGAGAGTCGGCATGAGGCAGCGGAGAGCGAGGACAGATCCGTCTGTCAGAGAGTTTGATCCCAGGTCCAGCTCCGTCAGTGATGTGTTTTTACTTTGATCGGAGGCGAGATGGTCGGCACTAGAATCTGTGAGACCGACACCCCACAGCCTGGAGATGAGAGAGAGTGAGGGTGAAGGACACAGAGAGACAGGAGACAGTACAAATCCCCAGTGTTTATCAGTGACACAATTACTGATCACATTAATGTTCAGTGTCAGACTCCCAGTGACTGTAAACACAATCTCCCACAATCTGGTACTTACACCAGTTTCTGTATTTTACACTCCGGGTTCCTCAGAGCCGCAGACACCAGTTTCACTCCTGAATCTCCCAGGTCATTTCGCCCAAGTCTAAACACAAACAGACAGATTGATGAACAAAGTGATTCAAACCGTGGGTCTGGGGGAATTTCTCTCACTCGGATATTTCAGGAAACATTAAACTCTTCAGTAAATCACTGATCGGATTTCCCATCACTGTCAATGTCCCTCACTGCCCAGCTCCAGGGTATTCGCCGAATGTCAGTAATTTCGTCTGTCGGTGTGACCTTGTAGACTCCACATATTCTGTCAAATTCCCCGATAGAGAAAAAAGAGTTCCTGGCCGAAATGTAGAAATGTCAATGGGATACAGTGAAATAGACCCACCCGAGCTAAAAGGATGGGGAAGACAGATCCCACCGGAGTAAGGGGGATTGGGAACAGAGGACCAACAGCGGGATGCGGAAGAGAAATCCTTCAGAAGGATCGGGGATGCAGAAGTGAGATCCCACAGGAGAAAGGGGGATGGGGGAGAGAGATCCCACAGGAGAAAGGGGGATGGGGGAGAGAGATCCCACAGGAGAAAGGGGGATGGGGGAGAGAGATCCCACAGGAGGAAGGGCGATGGGGAAGAGAGATCCCACAGGAGGAAGGGCGATGGAGAAGAGAGATTCCATAGGAGGAAGGGGGATGGGGAGGAGAGATCCCACAGGACGAAGGGGGATTTGGAAGAGAGGCCCAAAAGGAGAAAGGGAGATGGGAAAGGGAGATCCCACAGGAGGAAGGGGGTTGTGGAAGAGAGATCCCACAGGAGGAAGGGGGATGGGGAAGAGATGTCCCGCAGGAGGAAGGGGGATGAGGAAGAGAGATCCCACAGAAGTAAGTGGGATTGGGAAGAGAGATCCCACAGCAGGAAGGGGGATGCAGAAGACAGATCCCACCGGAGTAAGGGGGATTGGGAACAGAGGACCATCAGCGGGATGCGGAAGAGAAATCCTTCAGAAGGATCGGGGATGCAGAAGTGAGATCCCACAGGAGAAGGGGGGATGGGGGAGAGAGATCCCACAGGAGGAAGGGCGATGGGGAAGAGAGATCCCACAGGAGGAAGGGCGATGGGGAAGAGAGATTCCATAGGAGGAAGGGCGATGGGGAGGAGAGATCCCACAGGACGAACGGGGATTTGGAAGAGAGGCCCAAAAGGAGAAAGGGGGATGGGAAAGGGAGATCCCACAGGAGGAAGGGGGTTGTGGAAGAGAGATCCCACAGGAGGAAGGGGGATGTGGAAGAGAGATCCCACAGGAGGAAGGGGGATGGGGAAGAGAGATCCCACAGGAGGAAGGGGGATGGGGAAGAGATGTCCCGCAGGAGGAAGGGGGATGAGGAAGAGAGATCCCACATAAGTAAGGGGGATTGGGAAGAGAGATCACACTGAAGGAAGTGGGATGGGGAACAGAGGCCCAACTGCAGGATGCGGGATGCGAAAGAGAGATACCTCAAAAGGAAGGGAAATGGGGAAGAGAGACCTCACAGGAGGAAGGGGGTTGGGGAATAGAGATCCCACAGGAGGAAGGTGATGGGGAAGACAAGTTGCCACAAAAGGAAGGGGGATAGGGAAGAGAGATACATCAGAATTAATGTGGAGGGAAAGGACAGATCCCACAGGACGTGTGGTGATGGGAAGAGAGGAATGTGGATGAAGAGAGATGACACAGGATGAATGGGGGATAGGGAAGAGATCGCACAGGAGGATGTGGGATGGGGAAGAGAGATCGCACAGGAGAAATGGGGATGAGTAGGAGAGATCCCTCATAAGTATTGGGGGACGGGAAAGAGTGATCCCACGGGAAGAGTGGGTTGGGAAAAGAAGACCCACAGGAGGAGGGGGGATGGGGAAGAGAGATCCCAGAGGGGTAAGGGGGATGGGGAAGAGAGATCCCACAGCAGGAAGGGTGATGGGGAAGAGAGATCCCACAGTAGGAATTTAATGGGGAAGTGAGATCCAACAGGAGGAATGTGGATCGGGAAGTTTGATCCCATAGGAGGGTGGGGGAATAGGAAGAGAAATCCCACTGGAGGAAGGGGATGGGGCAGAGAGATCCCACAGGAGGAAGTGGGATGGGGTGAGAGATCCCACAGGAGGAAGGGGAATGGGGGATAGAGATCACACAGGAGGAAGGGGGATGGGGGAGAGAGATCCCACAGGAGGAAGGGGGATGGGGGAGAGAGATCCCACAAGAGGAAGGGGGATGGGGAAGAGAGATCCCACAGTAGGAATTTGATGGGGAAGTGAGATCCAACAGGAGGAATGTGGATCGGGAAGTTAGATCCCTTAAGAGGGTGGGGGAATAGGAAGAGAAATCCCACTGGAGGAAGGGGATGGGGTAGAGGGATCCCACACGAGGAAGGGGAATGGGGAAGAGAGATCCCACTGGAGGAAGGAGCATGGGGAAGTGAGATCCGACAGGAAGCAGAGGACTCACAGGAGGAAGGGGGTAGGGAACAGAGGCCCAACAGCAGGAAGCGAGATGCGGAAGAGAGATACCTCAGGATGAATGTGTATGGAAAAGACAGATCCCACAGGAAGTGATGTGATGGGAGCAGAGGCCCCACAGAAGGAAGGGGGATGGGGAGGTGGGATCCCACAGGTGGAATGGCGGTGGGGAAGTGAGAGCCCACAGGAGGATATCGGATGGACGAGCGATCCCGAAGTAGGAAGGAGGATGGGGAAGAGATATCCCACAGGTGGAAGCAGGAAGGGGAAGAGAGATCCCACAGGAGGAAGGGGAATGCTGAGGAGAGATCCAACAGCAGGAAGGGGGAGTGGGAACAGAGAGCCCAGAGGATGAATGGGGGATGGGAAAGTGAGATACCACAGGTGGATTGCTACCCGTGCCACGTGCTAGTGAGGCTAGAAATAATGCAGCTAAATACGTGGCTGAGGGGATGGTGCATGAGGGAGGGGTTCATGTTTCTCGACAATTGGGCTTTCTTCCAGGGGAGGTGGGACCAGTTCGAATTGGGCAGTTTGCACCTGAACTGGAGGGGGACTAACATCCTTGCCGGTAGGTTAGCAAGTTCTGCTCCGGGAGTTTTAAACAAGGTTGCAGGGGGAGGGGGCAGAGTGTTAGAGCAGATAGCGATGTGGAGGGGGATAATGGTCATGCGAGGACTGCCTGTATAGACAGATATCAATGGTTTGTACGTGATAGAAATGTTCTCAGGTGCATCTATTTCAATGCAATGAGCTCAGGGCGTGGATTGGCACATGATGATTTCGACATTATTGCTATTAGTAAGACTTGGTTTGCAGGAGGGGCAGGACTGGCAGCTTCATGTTCCGAGGTTCCGTTGTTTCAGATGTGATCGGGGGCAGGGATGAAAGGGGGAGAAGTGGCATTACCAGTCAGGGAGAATATCACAGTTGTGCGTAGATGGGGCGGCCCGGAGGTCTCGTCTACAGAGGCCGTATGGGTGGAGCTGAGGAACGGGAAAGGTGTGACCTCACTAATAGGGTATTATTATATACGGCCCAATAGTCAGAGAGAATTGCAGGAGCAAATCTGCACAGAGTTAGCACACCATTGTAAGAAACAGAAAGTTGTAATCATAGGGGATTTCAACTTTCCACATATTGACTGGGACTCACACTTTGTGAAAGGGTTAGATGGCGTGGAGTTTGTCAAATGTGTTCAGTAAAGTTTTCGAAATCAATATATTGAGGTACCAACGGGAGAGGGTACAGTACCTAATGTCTTATTAGGGAACAAGACAGGTCAGGTGACAGAAGTATGTGTAAGCGAACATTTTGGGTCCAGTGACCATAATGTCATTAGTTTCAAGATAATAATGGATAAGTATAGGACTGGTCCACCAGTTAAGGTTCTGCATTGGGGAAGTGCCAATTTTGTGGAAATGAGAAAGGATCTGGGAAGAGTGGATTGGGATAAGTTGTTTTCTGTCAAGGATGTGTTCAGTAAGTGGAGTTACTGAACTCAGCTTACATCCAGAGTTTGCATGTTCCTGCCAGGATTAAAGGCAAAGTTAACAGGGATAGGGAACCTTGGTTTTCAAGGGATATTGGCGATCTGGTTAAGTAGGTGTTCAGCAGGTACAGATAACAAGGAAAAAAATAAGATACCTGAAGAGAATAGAAAATATAAGGGAATACTAAAGAAGGAAATCAGGAAGGCAAAAAGAAGACATGAGGTTGTGTTGGCAGATAATGTGAAGGTAAACCCGAAGGGTTTCTACGAGTATATTAAGAGTAAAAGGATAGTAAAGGACAAAATTGGTCCCCTAGAAGATCAGAGTGGTTGTCTATGTGGTCGATGTGTAGAGCATCATGAGATGGGGAAGATCTTAAACAGTTTTTTTGCGTCAGTGTCTACTCAGGAAACTGGCATAGCGGATATGGAATTAAAGGAAACAAACAGGAGTGTCATGGAACGCGGCCAGTGAGTGAGTGGGCCAGTGAAGGAGTGGAAATTTGAGGCTTTGACTCGAGAGATTCTGGCAGTTTTGGCAGTTGGACTGTGCAAATCAAGACAACCAAGATTTGAATAGCTCAGACTCAGCAGAAATCAGCTGATTGACCAAGCAGTTTGAAAAGCTCAAACAAATAAATAGAGGGGTAGCTCAAGCTGAGCGGCCTGTGGAAAGCGGCCAGTGAGTGAGTGGAGATTTGGGGTTTTGACAGGTCTTTACAATGCCTCCTGAGACGGTGATGTGCCTCCTCTGTGAGATGTGGCAGTCTTGGGGGAACTCCCCTCTCCCGCAGAGTCACATCTGCCAGAAGTGTATGCGGCTGGGCGATCTGGAAGACCGTGTGAGGAATCTGGAGCAGCAGCTGGATGACCTTCGACTCATAAGGGAGAATGAGGCAGACATAGATGAGAGCTACAGGGAGGTAGTCACACCTAGGCTGCCGGAAGCAGGTCGTTGGGTGACAGTCAGAGGGGGGAAAGCAAAGGAGAGTAGACAGGAGGTGCAGAGCACCCCTGTAGCCATTCCCCTGAATAATAAGTTTACCGTCCTGGATGCTGTTGGTGAGGACCACCGACCAGGTGTGAGCCACGGTGGCAGGGCCTCTGTCACTGAGTCTGACCCTGTGATGCAGAAGGGTGGGACGGAGAGGAGGAGAGCTGTCGTCATTGGAGACTCTATAGTCAGGGAAGCAGACAGGAGATTTTGTGGACGTGAGAAGGAAACCCGCATGGTTTGTTGCCTCCCGGGTGCCAGGGTCCGGGATGTGTCTGACCGGGTACATGACATTCTGGTACGAGAGGGAAAGCAACCAGAAGTCGTGATACATATTGGTACCAATGACATAGGCAGGAAGAGGGATGAGGTCCTGAAGGGTGAGTTTAGGGAACTAGGCAAAAGGCTGAAGAACAGGACCTCAAGGGTGGCGTTCTCAGGATTGCTGCCAGTGCTACGTGATAGTGATGGTAAGAATTGGAGGAGATGGCAGTTGAATGCGTGGCTGAGGAGTTGGTGCAGGGGGCAGGGTGTTAGATTTTTGGACCATCGGGATCTCTTCTGGGGAAGGTGGGACCTGTACAGATTGGATGGGTTGCACCTGAACTCAAGGGGGAGCAATATCCTTGCTGGTAGGTTTGCTAGCATGGTTCGGGAGGGTTTAAACTAATTTTCAAGGGGGATGGGACCCAGAGCGATAGAGCAGTGAAAGAAGTGCATGGAGTAAAGCCAGATCTGACACATAGAGAGGCTTTGAGGAAAGAGCAGCAGAATAAAGGGTATAAAGGCAGTAAGGTAGAAGGGCTAAAGTGCGTGTACTTCAATGCAAGAAGGATCAGGAAGTGATGAGCTGAGAGCTTGGATACATACATGGAATTATGATGTAGTGGCCATTACGGAGACTTGGCTGGCACCAGGACAGGAATGGATTCTCAATATTCCTGGATTTCAGTGCTTTCAAAGGGATAGAGAGGGGGGAAAAGGGGAGGACGGGTGGCATTACTGGTCAGGGATACTATTACAGCTACAGAAAGGATGGGTAATGCAGCAGGATCCTCTTTTGAGTCAGCATGGGTGCAAGTCAGGAACAGGAAGGGAGCAGTTACTCTACCGGGGGTATTCTATAGGCCCCGTGGTTGCAGCAGATATACCGAGGAGCAGATTGAGAGGCAGATTTTGGAAAGGTGCAAAAATAACAGGGTTGTTATCATGGGTGACTTTAACTTCCCAAATATTGATTGGCACTTGATTAGTTCCAAGGGTTTAGATGGGGCAGAATTTGCTAAGTGTGTCCAGGATGTATTCCTGTCACAGTATGTTGACAGGCCGACTGGGGGGAATGCCATACTAGATCTAGTATTAGGTAACAAACCGGGTCAGGTCACAGATCTCTCAGTGGGTGAGCATTTGGGGGACAGTGATCATCGCTCCCTGGTCTTTAGCATTATCATAGAAAAGGATAGAATCAGAGAGGACAGGAAAATTTTTAATTGGGGAATGGCAAATTATGAGGCTATAAGACTAGAACTTGTGTGTGTGAATTGGGATGATGTATTTGCAGGGAAGTGTACTATGGACATGTGGTCGATGTTTAAGGATCTCTTGCAGGATGTTAGGGATTAATTTGTCCCGCTGAGGAAGATAAAGAATGGTAGGGTGAAGGAACCATGGGTGATAAGTGAAGTGGAAAATCTAGTCAGGTGCAAGAAGGCAGCATACATGAGGTTTAGGAAGCAAGGATCAGATGGGTCTGTTGAGGAATATAGGGGAGCAAGAAAGGAGCTTAAGAAGGGGCTGAGAAGAGCAAGAAGGGGGCTTGAGAAGGCCTTGGCGAGAAGGGTAAAGGAACACCCCATAGCATTCTTCAATTATGTGAGAAACAATAGGATGACAGGAATGATGGTAGGACCGATTAGAGATAAAAGGTGGAAGATGTGGATGGAGGCCGTGGAAGTGAGCGAGGTCCTCAGTGAATACTTCGCTTTAGTATTCACCAATGAGAGGGTACTTGATGACGGTGAGGACAATATGTGTGAGGTTGATGTTCTGGAGCATGTTGATATTAAGGGAGAGGAGGTGTTGGAGTTGTTAGGACGGATAAGTCCCCGGGGCCTGTCGGAATATTCCCCAGGCTGCTCCACGAGGCAAGGGAAGAGATTGCTGAACCTCTGGCGAGGATTTTTATGTTCTCGTTGTCCACGGGAATGGTACGGGAGGATTGGAGCGAGGCGAATGCTGTCCCCTTGTTCAATAAAGGTAGTAGGGATAGTCCAGGTAATTATAGATCAGTGAGCCTTACATCTGTGGTGGGAAAGCTGTTGGAAAAGATTCTTAGAGATAGGATCTATGGGCATTTAGCGTATCATGGTCTGATCAGGGACAGTCATCATGGCTTTGTGAAGGGCAGATCGTGCCTAACAATCCTGATAGAGTTCTTTGAGCAGGTGACCAGGCATATAGATGAGGCTAGTGCAGTGGATGTGATCTACAAGGATTTTAGAAAGGCATTTGACAAGGTTCCACACGGTAGGCTTATTCAAAAAGTCAGAAGGCATTGGATCCAGGGAAGTTTGGACAGTTGGATTAAGAATTGGCTTGCCTGCAGAAGGCAGATGGTCATGGTGGAGGTAGAACATTCAGATTGGAGGGTTGTGACTGGTGGTGTCCCGCAAGGATCTGTTCTGGGACCTCTACTTTTTGTGATTTTTATTAACGACCTGGTTGTGGGGGTGGAAGGGTGGGTTGGCAAGTTTACAGACGACACAAAGGTTGGCGGTGTTGTAGATAGTGTAGAGGATTGTCGAAGATTGCAGAGAGACATTGATAGGATGCAGAAGTGGGCTGAGAAGTGGCAGATGGAGTTCAACTCGGAGAACTGTGAGGTGGTACACTTCGGAAGGACAAACTCCAAGGCAAAGTACAAAGTAAATGACAGGATAGTTAGTATTGTGGAGGAGCAGAGGGATCAGGAGATACATGTCCACAGATCCCTGAAAGTTGCCTCACAGGTAGATAGGGTAGTTAAGAAAGCTTATGAGGTGATAGCTTTCATAAGTCGAGGGATAGTGTTTAAGAGATGCGATGTAATGATGCAGCTCTATAAAACTCTAGTTAGGCCACACTTGGAGTACTGTGTCCAGTTCTGGTCCCCTCACTCTCGGAAGGATGTGGAAGCATTGGAAAGGGTACAGAGGAGATTTACCAGGATGCTGCCTGGTTTAGAGAGTGTGCATTATGATCAGAGATTAAGGGAGCTTGGGCTTTACTCTTTGGAGAGAAGGAGGATGAGAGGAGACATGATAGAGGTGTACAAGATATTAAGAGGAATAGACAGAGTGGACAGCCAGCGCCTCTTCCCCAGGGCAATACTGCTCAGTACAAGAGGACATGGCTTTAAGGTAAGGGGAGGGAAGTTCAAGGGGGATATTAGAGGAAGGTTTTTCACTCAGAGAGTGGTTGGTGCGTGGGATGCACTGCCTGTGTCAGTGTTGGAGGCAGATAAACTAGTGAAGTTTAAGAGACCACTAGACAGGCATATGGAGGAACGTAAGGTGGAGGGTTATATGGCAGGCAGGGTTTGAGGGTCGGCACAACATTGTGGGCCGAAGGGCCTGTAATGTGCTGTACTATTCTATGTTTTATGGAACATATAGAGATTAAAGAGGAGGAGGTGCTTACTGCCTTACAGCAAGTAACGGTAAATAAATCCCCCAAGCCTGACATGATATTTTCTCGGACCTTGAGAGAGACTAGTGTAGAAATTGCAGGGGTCCTGGCAGAAATATTTAAAATGTCCTTCGCCATAAGTGCGGTGCCGGAGGATTGGAGGGTAGCTCATGTTGTTCCGTTGTTTGAAAAAGGCTCCAAAAGTGCACCAGGTAATTACAGGCCAGTGAGCCTGACATCGGTATTAGGTAAATTATTGGAAGGTGTTCTGAGAGATCGGATATACAAGGATTTGGGCAACCAAGGGCTGATTAAAGATAGTCAGCATGGCTTTGTTCATGGCCGATCGTGTTTAATGAATCCTGTAGTGTTTTTCGAGGAGGTTACCAAGAATGCACATGAAGGAAAGGCTGTGGATGTTGTCTACATGAAATTCAGAAAGGCTTTTGACAAGGTCCCATATCGGAGGTTAGTCCAGAAGTTTCAGACAGTAGGTATCCATGGAGAGGTTGTAGATGGGATTCGAAATTGGCTGTGTGTGAGAAGACAGAGAGTGGTAGTGGATCATTGCTTCTCAGACTGGAGGCCTGTGACTAGTGGTGTGTCTCAGGGATCTGCGCTGGGAACATAGTTGTTTTTATCTATATCGATCTAGATGATAGTATGATAAGTTGGATCAGTAAGTTTGCTGATGACACTAAGATGGAGGTGTTGTGGACAGCGAGGAAGGCTTTCAAAGCTTGAAGAGGGATCTGGACCAACTGGCAACATGGTCTAGAAAGTTGCAGATGGAATTTAATGCAGACAAGTGTGAGGTGTTCCATTTTGTAAGGACAAATCAAGGTAGGGCATACACAGTAAATGGTAGGGCACTGAGGAGTGCGGAGGAAGAAAGGGATCTGGGAGTTCAGATACATAATTCCCTGGAAGTGGCGTCACAGGGAGACAGGGTTGTAAAGAAGGCTTTTGGCATCCTGGCATTCATAAATCAAAGTTGAGTATAGGAGTTGGAATGTTATGGTGAGGTTGTATAAGACATTGGCGAGGCCAAATTTGGAGTATTGTGTGCAGTTCTGGTCACTGAACTATAGGACGGATATCAGTAAGACTGAAAGTGAGCAGAAAAGATCTGCGAGGATGTTGCTGGCTCTTCAGGAGTTGAGTTACAAGGAAAGATTGAACAGGTTAGGACTTTATTCCCTTGGAGCACAGAAGAATGAGGGGAGATTTGATAGAAGTTTACACAATTACAAGGGGTATAGACAGGGTAGATGCGAATGGGATCTTTCCACAGGGATTAGGAGAGATAAATTACAAAAGGACTTTGCTTCAGGGTGAAAGGGGAAAGGTTTAGGGGGAACGTCCTCACTCAGAGAGTTGCGAGAGTGTGGAACGAGCTGCCATCTGATGTGGAAAATGCGGACACACTCTTCAGTTTTAAGAATAAATCTGATAGATGCATGGACGGGAGAGATCTGCAGGGTTATGGACTGGGTACAGGTCAATGGGACTAGCGGAATAAGGTTTTGGCACAGAGCAGAAGGGCCGAATGGCTTGTTTTCTATGCTGTAGTGTTCTATGATTTTACGATTCTATGAAGGAATATGGGGAGGTCAGTTCCCACAGGAGGAAGGGAGGTGGGGTAGAGAGATCCGACAGGAGGAAGGGGGATGGGGTAGAGAGATCCGACAGGAGGAAGGGGAATGGGGAGGAGAGATCCAACAGGAGGGAGGGGGATGGGGAAGTGAGATTCCACAGGAGGGAGGGGGATGGGATAGAGAGATCCGACAGGAGGAAGGGCAATGGGAACGAATACCACTGGAGGGAAGGGAATGGGGCAGAGAAAACCTACAGGAGGAAGGGTGATGGGGAAGAGAGATCGGACAGGAGGAAGGGGAATGGGGAGGAAAGATCCAACAGGAGGGAGGGGGATGGGGAAGTGAGATTCCACTGGAGGAAGGGGGATGGTATAGAGAGATCCGACAGGAGGAAGGGGAATGGGAACGAATACCACTGGAGGGAAGGGAATGGGGCAGAGAAAACCTACAGGGGGAAGGGTGATGGGGAAGAGAGATCGGACAGGAGGAAGGGGAATGGGGAGGAGAGATCCAACAGGAGAGAGGGGGATGGGGAAGTGAGATCCCACAGAAGGAAGGGGGAAGGGGAAGAGAGAACCCACAGGAGGAAGTGGAATGGGGAAGAAAGATCCCGCAGGAAGAGGGGTGGGGAAAAGACATCCCACAGGAGGATGAGGAAAGGGTAATAGAGAGCCGACAGGAGGAATGGGGATGGGGACGAGATCCCTAAGAATCGAAGGGGGATTGGGATAAGAGTTCCCACAGGAGGATTCCAAGGGAAAACGATAATCCTACAAGACGAGAGGATGCAGAAAATTTTTGTACGCGTGTGTTGGGTCTGAACAGAGACCCAGAGGAGATGCGGCCTCGCTCTCTATGTATCTGGTAGTGAGCAAAGTCACACACTATCAAGGGCAGGGGAGGACAATCTCACAATGGTATTTCTTTCCTTCTCACTGGGTCAGTCGGCAGACGGTCTCTTGTCCCTCACCGGGAAGGGGGTGTGAATCTCTGACCCACCTGCTGCAGTCAGTGTCGGTCTGGGTGTCAGTAACAGTGAGAAGGAACATTGTCAATGGACGTGTCATAGGCAGCAGGAAACACGGCCATTCCTGTGATTTACTACCATTAAACCAATGGTCGTTGTTCACTGATCTGATGAAGTCTCCAACACCCCTTCACAAGGAACCACAGAACCCTCCTGTCCTTGGGGAATTACTGACCGATCCCCTGGGCATTTGTCACAATTCTTCACAATCTGATTTATCACAGTTTAACCCAAATCTCTTTACATTGAAATGACACAATAGAACAGTTTCACAGTTCCGAGTGAGAGATAAATCAAGTTACCTCAGCTCCTGGCACTTGTGCAGCCCGGGTCCCAGCCGCTGGATTTCTTCACACTGAATGTGGCAGCCCTCCAGGTCTAGATGTTTTATTGTATCACAGAGTCTGATGACATGAGACAGGACCGCGCAGTCAATCGGGTTCAACGTCATTCCACGGAATGAAAGTGTTTTCACAGATCCCAGTGTTTCCTGAGCCAGTCTACGATTCTGAGACTCAAACAGGTAGTGCAATGTGTTCAAGAGGCTCCTTTTACCAGCTTCACTCTCTGTGTTTCCACTCTGACGTTTAACCTCCTCCCTCACCCAGTCAATCACCCGGCAGGTTGTTTCATTTGGAAATGGGCCCAGAAACTCCACCTGGCCCAGAGCTGTCATTGGGGAGGACAGACCAGCAACAAAACGGAGAAATACCTCAAATTTTCCATCTGTCGTGTTGTGGGCATCAGTGAGGAATTTCAGGATTTCCCCGGGATGTATAGTCAGGAATTGTGCGACTGCAGCTACAAACTCTTGGATGGTGAGGTGTGGGAATGTGTACACCACGCTCTGGGCAGAATCCTCTCTCTCCAAAAGCTCCATCAGGAACCCGGACAGGAACGGGGAAGGCTGCAGATTGTACTTGATCAAATCTCCATCTGTAAACACAATTTTGTTCTCGGACACTCCTCTGAAGGCCATTTGACCAACCCTGAGTAACACATCACGGGGTCTCTCAATATCACGGCGGTGGTTTTTCAGGATGTTGTAAATATAGTAGGAATACAGTTGGGTGATAGTCTTGGGAACTCGCTGTGGGTCCCTGTCTTTTTTTGTGAAGAAGGGGCCCAGTGTCAGAGCGAGGATCCAGCAGTAGGAGGGGTTGTAGCTCATGGTGTACAGGATCTCGTTCTCCTTCACATAATTGAAAATAGCTTCCGCCACCGTCTGATCTTCAAAATGTTTGTTGAAATATTCCTTCCGTTCCTCATCAACAAATCCCAGGATTTCAGCCCGGACACTGATCTCCGCCTTTTCCAATAAATGTAACGCAGTGGGACGAGTGGTCAACAGCACTGAACACCCTGGGAGCAGCTTGCCCTGGATTAAACTGTACACAATGTCAGACACTTCACACCACCACTCGGGATCTGGGCACTGGTGCTTGGGTTCTGTATCTCTCCGACTGTCCGCAAAATCGATTTTTTGTTTGAATTCATCCAAACCATCAAATATAAACAGCAGTTTCTCTGGGTTCTTCCAGACCTCTTTCAGGATATTCCCAAAGTAAGGATATTGATCCAGAATCAGTTCCCTCAGGTTTATTCGACAGTTAATGGTGTTCAAATCTCGGAATTTGAAACTGAAGACAAACTGGAATTGTTGGTATATATTCCCCATGGCCCAGTCATAAACAATCTTTTGTACCATCGTTGTTTTCCCGATCCCCGGATTTCCGGCCACTGCTGCTGAACTCACAGATTTGGATTTACTCCGGGAAAAGCTGCTCTGGAATAACTGATCAGTACGGATTTTTTCCAGCTGACTGCGGAGTTGTTTCTCTCTATAATCCTCATGGTCTCTGCCTCTTGCCAGCAGCTCATGTTCCACCAGTGTCCGATCTCGAACAGTAGAAATGACCGTGAGCTCAGCGTATCGATCAGCCAGCTGGAAAACCTTCACCTTCTCCGTCATCAGGATCGTGTTCACTCTCAGTGTTTCAGTTTGTGCCCGCAAAGTCTCCTTGTGTTTCTGTTGAACATCTTCCATGGGAACAGAGAACATATTCAAAACGTTAAATGGCTCATCTGACAAAGAACTTTATAACGGTATTTCAGCATTCAGTGTTTGAGATTACATGAATAAATTCAATGCTTCCATGGATATTAGCACAGAAAGTAAAATTCTGTTCACAGACACGGAATTGACAGCAATGGATGTCCCTGAAAATGTCCAATCCTCATTTTCTGGTTCTAATTATTTGTGAAGGTGAACATTCCCCTGATTGCACTGTCTGAGGAAGCTTAAACAAGCATCACTCCCCACTAACATCTTAACTACATTCTACAGAGGCGTGGTTGAGAGTGTGCTGACCTTTTGCATTACAACCTGGTACTCCAGCTGCAGTGCTGCCGACAAAAAAGCCTTGCAGGGGGTGGTTAGGGGAGCAGAGAAGGTTATTGGGGTCTCCCTACCTTCTGTCCAAGACCTCTTTCTGAGTCGATGCCTCCAGAAGACACGGAACATCATTAAAAACCCCTCACACCCTCTCCATGAACTGTGTGTTCTTCTGCCATCAGGTAAACGTTACAGGAGCATCAAAACTAAAACCACAAGGCTACTAAACAGCTTCCTCCCACAGGCAGTCAGACTGCTAAATAGCTGCTCTACCTGACTCTGCTTTGGACACTTTTAACTGGCACCGGACACTTATAACTTGATTTAAACCGACATGTGGCTGTTGTGTTTTACTATTTATTGTAGTGTTTTTTATTTAGTGTTGCGTTTGTTATGCTATGATTGCACTGCCCCTGGGAAACGCTGTCTCATTCTACACTGCAGAGCTGATGTACGGTTGGAATGACAATGAAGTTTTTGAATCTTGAATATTCTATTGCAGTCCTGACTGCACTCCCGTTACAACAACATTTCACTATATTTAAAGCATTGTTTGCCTCATTAACAGAGGATGTTAATGTTGATCTGGTGTGGAACTATGGAGAGCAGGACACTGTGCATTTTGGCCAATCTGCACACTGGGGAGTCACAGGTGTCCACTGCTCTTGCATCAAAACAGGAGCAGAATACGCGGGAAATACTCAAGTCGGGCAGCGTCTGGGGGAGAATCACAGTGAAGTTGCGGATCGATAACCCATCGGAATGACAGGAATGAAAATGGGTCGTTTTCAATCGCGGTGATGGAGGATTGGTGGAAAGATGGAATCTCTGTTAATGGAAGAAGCCACAAGCATCTGTCTCAGTGATGTACATCGTGTCTGTGGGAGAGGGTGGTGAAGTCTTGGTAACTGCTACTCATCAGTCTTGCTGTGGGGGTGTGGGGCTCTGTCTAATGAGGCCTCCGTCTGTCAGAGTCGACCATGGATGTCCCGCCCCTGCAAGCCGGACACTTCGATATGGAGAGGGAGCTTCTGTCGATGTAGCAAGCTCCCTCTCTCCATGCATCTGATGTACACAAAGGAACGGCAGAGACTGACACAGCTTGGCACCAGAGGTGTCGCAGGAGATGCCAGTCTGCGTTGAACACCATTTAACACTGACTCAGGGACTCCAGCTTCAGGCTTGTCCCATTGGGTTTTCTCCCAAACTCTTCCCCATGAGGGGTTACAGTTACAAGGCAGTGGAGTTTTGAGATCAGAGTTTTCTTGTTTCTGGGTGAGCTGCCAATCACAGCCAACAAACCCCATCTGCCCAAAGCGACTGATTGTAAGGCACCAGTAACCCACCTCTGCCCCTTCTCCTGTGGGAAGAAACGCTTCCACCGGGATTAGTGGCTAAACCGCACGTGAAGGCCAAGAGCTGGACAGAGGCTACTCGCCACTGGGAGCATTTAATAGTTCGCGGCAGCTCATCCGCACTGTCACTCCCCTTCCCCCCGGTTCTAACAATATTAAGCAACCAAGGGGCGCTGTATTATTGACAATGAATCGGTAAATTGGTTTATTATTGTGACATGCACCACTGTAAAATGGAAAACGTTTCTGCATGCGATCGAAATAGATCATTACATCACATCGGTGCAATGAGGTTGTACAAGGAAAAATGGAACAGAATAGTTCAGGGAAACAGTGTTTCAGTTGCCGAGAAAATGCAGTGCAGGCAGACGATAAGGTAGAAGGCCAAAGGATCATTGGGAGGTCAGCGTTGAGATTTTTTGGGACTATGTTCCTAAACTGTAGAATTCAACACCTTAAACTACAGTACTGTGCAGAAGTCTGAGGTGTATATTAGGACTGACACATTTTGTCTTTTATTTTCTAGTTTGCACTTTATCCCGTTGTGATGCGGTTTGAACGGCATCGTCTGGATGAAAGGTGCTTTATAAATAAGTTATTATTATGATTATTATTATTATTATTATTATTATTATTATTATTATTATTATTATTATTATTATTATTATTATTATTATTATTAATATTATTATTTTCATCATCATCATCATCATCTTAGCCTAAACTGGTAAAACTTGAGGTACAGGTATAGCCAAGCACACTCATGTCTCAATTGATAGGAGATTTCAGACTATTCTCGTGGTGTATAGTGTTATGGGTTTTCGAAGATTTACACTAGTATCGCCGTGTGGGCCGAATTTATTAATACTATTCTGTAAAGCCTTTAGGATGATACCAGTTATTGATATTACGATTGGGATAAATAATACCCTGTTCGTGTTCCATAGTCTTTCATTTTGCCCTTTCAATTCAACATATTTCTGGTATTGTTTTTTACTAATTCATTTCTGTAAGTTATGTGTGTTTGGAATGGCTATATATATTTCAAAAGTTGCTTTTGCTTGTTTATCCTGTAAAATTACATCCGAACGCAGATCATGTATTATCCTATCCGAAATAATGATCGGACACAGTATGATATGAAGGACTCTAACCTAAAAGTGGAGCAGGCTTGTACTTATTGTAGGTTATCGTGTTTTTCATCAGTTGTAGTTCAAGCAAGCTTTTTAGGAATGTTGTCCACCACTTGATTGTGCTTGTGCAAGTCATGAGATTCAGTTAAATTACTGCAGGATGTTGTAAAGTGTTGGATTGTTTCTGGTTTCTCTTATAATTTTCAGCATATATCGTCCTGGATCTATTAGCCGTTTATTCTGTATTATTGATAACTACATGTGTCAACAACCTTGTCCTGTATTGCTACAATGATCCCTTCTGTTTCTGGGAAGAGGTCTCCAACTCTGAGCCAGGGGCTCGACGCTTCCTTGTCGACATCTGATCGGCTCAGATCGTGGGGATGTCCTCCGTGGGGAGTCAGACTCTTCCATTGGTTAACGTTTTCTACTTTTATGATAGTTTCTTCTCTTTTATGGGTTATGTTTTCATTTACGTTCAGTGATGTGTACCCCTTATTGGATTTGCATATGCGTGTATGGAGTGCTGAATCCTGCTTGCGTTATGAAAGTATGTCAAAAGAGCTAATTGTGGATTTCAGAAAAGGCAAGATGAAGGAACACGACACACCAGTCCTCATAGAGGGATCTGATGTGGAAAGAATGAGCAATTCTATATTCCTGGCTGTCAATATCTCCGAGTATCTAACCTGGACCCAATATATCGATACAGCTACAAAGAAGGCACAACAGTGGCTATAGTTCATCAGGAGTTTCCAACATCACTCGAATATTTCTACAGATGTAACTTGCAGAGCATTGTAACTGGCTGCATCACCGTCTGCTTCATGGGGACTACTGTACAGGATCGGATTAAGGCGCACACTCAACGATTCAGAACAACTTCATCTCTGCCATCCAGTTTCCGAATGGACGTTGAACCCATCGATAGTGACTCACTAATCTCTTTTTAAATTTCTATTTCTGCACTACTTATTTAGTTTAATATTTCATATAATCACACAGACATGCACAGCTATATATGTTCAATTTCCAGGCCCTGAAGCCACTTCGCTGCTCAGCCAGATTCTCCGTCTGACAGGCCACATGTCTCGCATGGATAACTCCAGGTTACCGAAAGCAGTACTCTACGGAGAACTCCCTCAGGGCGAGAGAGATCGTGGTGCCCCGCGCAGGAGGTACAAGGACCAAATTAAGCAGAGGCTCTCTCAGGTAAATATGGAGGTCAACGAGTGGCAGCCGCTGATCCACGGAAAAGCCAGGAATTTTGAGGAACCCAGAAGAGCGACTGCTGAAAAGAAGAGGGGATGAAAGAAGGATCCAACTACCCAAGCGCCTACATCCCAGCTGTCCCTCTGTCCCAACTGCTCCCGAGTCCACAGATCCAGAATTGGCCCCTACCGTCACCAACGATCGTGTCGTCATCCAGTACCACCCCCCCTCACAGACACACACACACACACACACACACACACACACACACACACACACACAGACACACACACACACACACACACACACACACACACACACACACACACACACACACACACACACACACACACTCACCTATACCTATTTGGGAAGAGAACAGGATTTAGGGTATGTTTCATGATCATTAATGCTTGGTGGAACCCCGGAATGTCCATGCCCTCAAATCCTTTTGTTCCCCAGATCTGGAGTACCTGGTGCTGCTGTGTAAACCTTTCCGGCTGCCAAGGGAGTTCCCGGCTGTTATTTTCACAGCTGTGTAATAACAACATCCCCCAGTTGTGTGTTGTTGTCACAGAGGGGAGATGA
The DNA here is from genome assembly GCF_048418815.1 of Hemitrygon akajei. Classification (NCBI taxonomy): domain Eukaryota; kingdom Metazoa; phylum Chordata; class Chondrichthyes; order Myliobatiformes; family Dasyatidae; genus Hemitrygon; species Hemitrygon akajei. The sequence goes on along the minus strand of NW_027331944.1, from coordinate 5,797,848 downwards.
TTTCCTTCAGAAATCGGTCAGGACTTCCCAAACCACAAAATTTGTATCAACAGTTCTGTGTGAACAGCACTTGCCGTGTGACCGACTGCTTACATTGCCGGTGATCAGCAGGAGCTCAAGAAATTCAGCTCCGATCTGTGCAAAGTCATCCAGGCAGCGAAACGACAATACAGAGATCGTATTCAGGCACAGCTCTCCACCAACAACACACACAGCTTATGGCAAGCTCTGCACCCCAATGCAGACTTCAGAGCTAAGTGCAGTGGTGCTGCCAACATCGCTGCCTGTCTCCCAGAGGATCTAAGTCTCTTTACGCTCGGTTCGATATCGCCAACACTGAGACCCCGAGGAGAGCCGACAAAGCAACCTGCACATTGGTCATCTCTGAGGCTGAAGTTCGCAGGTGTTTCCAACGAGTGGACAGTCGCAAGCCTGCGGGACCGGACGGCGTCCCAGGGCGGGTACTCAGGATGCGCGAGGCACGACTGGCAGGTGTATTTACAGATATTTTTAATCTCACCCTCTCCCAGTGTAGAGTTCCCTCCTGCTTCAAATCATCCACCATTGTTCCTGTACCTAAAACAACTAAGGCAACATGTCTGAACGTCTGGCGTCCTGTCGCACTCACCTCAATAATTAGCAAATGCTTTGAGAGACTGGTCAAGGATTGCATCTGCAGCTTGTTACCACCCACACTGGACCCCCTACAATTCACCTACCGACACAACCCATCAACAGATGACACAATAGCCACTGCTCTGCACACCTCCTTAAACATCTGGAGAAGAGGGATGCTTATGTGAGAATGATGTTATTAGTCTACAGTTCAGCATTCAATACCATCATTCCCTCCAGGTTTGACAAGAAGCTCAGAGACCTCGGCCTTCACCCTGCCTTGTGCAGCTGGATGCTGGATTTCCTGTCAGATCGCCAGTAAGTGGTAAGAGCGGGCTCCCTCACCTCTGCCCCTCTGACCTTCAACACAGGAGCCCCTCAGGGCTGTGTCCTAAGCACCCTCCTTTACTCTCTGTATGCGCATGACTGTGTCGCTACCCACAGCTCCAATCTGCTAATTAAATTTGCTGAGGATACTACATTTATTGGCCAAATCTCAAATAATAACGAGGCAGCCGACACAGAAGAAGTCACCACCCAGACACAGTGGTGACAAGAAAACAACTTCTCCCTCAATGTCGCAAAAACAAAGGAGCTGGATGCAATGTTGCAAAGACAAGAGGAATGGAGATAGGCTAACCCCTATTGACATCAATGGATCTGGGGTTGAGAGGGTAAACAGCTTCAAGTTCCTCGGCGTTCACATCACTGAGGACTTCACGTGGTCTGTACACATCAATTGTGTGGTGAAAAAGGCACAACAGCACCTCTTTCACCTCAGACAGATCCATAGAACCATAGAGCATTACAGCACAGAAACAGGCCTTTCGGCCATTGTCTGTGCCGAACCATTTTTCTGCCTAGTCCCACTGACCTGCACCTGGCCCATATCCCTCCATACACCTCTCATCCATATACCTGTTTGAAGTTTTTCTTAAATGTCAAAAGTGAGCCCGCATTCACCACTTCATCTGACAGCTGATTCCACACTCCCACCACTCTCTGTGTGAAGAAGCACCTTCCCCAATGTTCCCTTTAAACTTTTCCCCCTTCACCCTTAATCCATGACCTCTGTTTTTTTTCTCCCCTAGCCTCAGTGGTAAAAGCCTGCTTGTATTCCCTCTATCTATACCCATCATAATTTTATACACCTCTATCAAATCACCCCTCATTCTCCTATGCTCCAGGGAATAAAGTCCTAACCTATTCAACCTTTCGCTTTAACTCAGTTTCTTAAGTCCCGGCAACATCTTTGTAAACCTTCTCTGCACTCTTTCAACCTTATTAATATCCTTTCTGTAATTAGCTGACCAGAACTGCATACAATACTCCAAATTCGGTCTCACCAATGTCTTATACAACCTCACCATTACATTCCAACTCTTATACTCAGTACTTTGATTTATAAAGGCCAATGTACCAAAAGCTCTCTTTACGACCCTATCTACTTGTGACGCCACTTTTAAGGAATTATGTATCTATACTGACAGATTCCTCTGTTCTACTGCCCTCCTCAGTGTCCTACCATTTACCTTGTAGGTTCTAACCTGGTTTGACCTTCCGAAGTGCAATACCTCACACGTGACCGCATTAAGCTCCATCTGCCGTTTTTCAGCCCATTCCTCCAACTGGTCCAAATCCCTCTGCAAGCTTTGAAAACCTTCCTCACTGTCCACTACACCTCCAATCTTTGTATTATCAGCAAATTTGCTGATCCAATTTGCCACATTCTCATCCAGGTCATTGAGATAGATGACAAATAACAGTGGACCCAGCACTGATCCCCGTGGCACATCACGAGTCACAGGCCTCCACTCAGAGTAGCAATCCTCCACTACCACTCTCTGGCTTCTTCCATTGAGCCAATGTCTAATCCAATTTACTACCTCTCCATGTATACCTAGCGACTGAATCTTCCTAACTAACCTCCCATGCGGGACCTTGTCAAAGGCCTTACTGAAGTCCATGTAGACAACATCCACTGCCTTCCCTTCATCCACTTTCCTGATAACTTCCTCGATTAACTCTAATAGATTGGTTAAACATGACCTACCACGTGCAAAGCCATGCTGACTGTTTCTAATAAGTCACTGTCTATCCAAATACCTGGAGATCCTATCTCTTAGTATTCCTTCCAAGAATTTACCTACTACCGATGTCAAACATACCGGCCTATAATTTCACGGCTTACTTTTTGAGCCTTTTTTAAACAACGGACCTACATGAGCTATCCTCCAATCCTCTGGCACCGGATCCGTGGATATCGACATAATATTTATGCCAGGGCCACTGCAATTTCAACATTAGTCTCCTTCAAGGTCCGAAGGAATACCCTATCAGGTCCTGGGGATTTATCTGCTCTGATTTGCCTCAAGACAGCAAGCACCTCCTCCTCTTTAATCTGTATAAGTTCCATGACCTCCCTACTTGTTTGCCTTGTTTCCTTAGACTCCATTCCAGTTTCCTCATTTAATAAAGATGCAAAAAACCCATTTAATATCTCTCCCATTTCAGCTGGTTCCATACATAGCCGACCACTCTGATCTTCAAGAGGATCAATTTTATTCCTTACTATCCTTTTGCTCTTAACATACCTGTAGAAGCTCTTAGGATTATCCTTCACCCTGACTGCCAAGGCAACCTCATGTCTTCTTTTAGCACTCCTGATTTCTTTCTTAAGTATTTTCTTACTCTTTTTATACTCCTCAAGCATCTTATTTCCTCCCTGTTGCCTATACATGTTATACATCTCACTCTTCTTCTTTATCAGAGTTCCAATATCCCTCGATAGCCAAGGCTCCTTATTCTTATTCATTTTGCCTTTAACCCTGACAGGAACATACAAACTCTGCACTCTCAAAATTTCTCCTTTGAAGGTCTCCCACTTACCAATCACATCCTTGCCAGAGAACAACCTGCCACAATCTACGATTTTTAGATCCCTTCTCATTTCTTCAAACTTGGCCCTTTTCAGGTTTAGAATGTCAACCCGAGGACCAGATCTATCTTTATCCATGATCAAGTTGAAACTAATGATGTTATGATCACTGGAACCAAAGTGTTCCCCTACACACACTTCCGTCACCTGCCCTAACTCATTTCCTAATAGGAGATCTAATATTGCATTCTCCCTAGTTGGTACATCTATATATTGATTTAGAAAACTTTCCTGAACACATTTTACAAACTCTAACCCATCTGGACTTTTAACAGTATGGGAGTCCCAATCAATGTGTGGAAAATTAAAATCCTCTACAATCACAAATTTCTGTCTCCTGCAGTTGTCTGTTGTCTCTTTGCAGATTTGCTCCTCCAATTCTCGCTGACTATTGGGTGGTCCATAATACAACCCTATTAATGTGGTCATACCTTCCTGTTTCTCAGCTCCACCCATATGGCCTCAGTAGACAAGCCCTCTAATCTGTCCTGCCGAAGCACTGCTGTAATATTTTCCCTGACTAGCAAAGCCACCACCCACCCTTCATCCCTCAGTCTCTATCACGTCTGAAACATTGGAACCCTGGAACATTGAGCTGCCAGTCCTGCCCCTCCTGTAGCCAAGTTTCAGTAATGGCTATGATGCCATAATTCCACGTGTCAATCCAGGCCCTCAGCTCATCTGCCTTTCCCACAATACTCCTCGCATTAAAATATACAAACCTCAGAAGATTGTTACCATCACATCCAACCTTACTATTTATGACTTTGCATGAACTACCAACATCATTTATTTTTACCCTCGTTCCACTATCCACTCTGGCACTCTGGTTCCCATCCCTCTGCCAATCTAGTTTAAACCCTCCCCAATAAAACTAGCAAACCTCCCTGCAAGTATATTGGTCCCCTTGTAGTTCAGGTGTATCCCGTCTCTCTTGTACAGGTCCAACCTGCCCCAGAAGAGGTCCAGCTGATCTAGAAATCTGAAACCCTGCCCCTTACACCAGTTTCTCAGTCACGTGTTCATCTGCCAGAGCATCGCACTCTTACCCTCACTGGCACGTGTCACAGGCAGCAATCCGGAGATTACTACCCTCTATTTTTTTTTTTCAAGCTCTCTGTACTCACTCTTCAGGACATTCTGACTCTTTCTACCTATGTCATTGGTACCGATGTGTGCCACGACATCTGGTTGATCACCCTCCCACCTCAGAATGCTGTGCAGGCGATAAGAGACATCCCTGACCATGGCACCCGGGAGGCAACAAACCATCCGGGAGTCTCTGTCACAACCACAGTATCTCCTGTCTGTACCCCTGACTATGGAGTCCCCTATCACTACCGCTCTCCTCTTCCTCCTCCCTCCTTTCTGCACTGCAGAACCAGACTCAGTGCCAGAGATCCCCCCCCCCCGCCGCAGCTTGACCCAGATAAGCCATCCTCCCCCCCCCCCCAACAGTATCCAAATTGGTATACCTATTTTGAAGGGGAATGGCCACAGAAGAACCCTGCATTAACTGCCCTTTCCCCTTCCCTTGCCTGACGGTAACCCAATTACCTGTGCCCTGTTTCTTAGGTGTAACTACCTCCCGGAAGCTACTATCTATAAACTGCTCAGTCTCCCGAATGATCTGGAGGTCATTCATCTCCTGCTCCAGTTCCCTAATGCGGTCTGTTAGGAGCTACAGCTGGATGCACTTCTTGCAGGTATCGTTGTCAGGGACACTGGATGTCTCCCTGACTTCCCACATCCTGCAAGAGGAGCATTCCGACATCCTGCCTGGCATATTCTCTAGTCTGAACAACAAAAAAAGAAAAACAGAAAAACAGATGGTTGAGATGGTTGAGGACGTTTGGGATGGGCCCCTAAATGCTAACGATTTTCTATAGGGGCACAATTTTGTGCATCGTGACTGGCTGCATCACTGCCTGGTATGGGAACTGTACTTCTCTCAATCGTAGGACTCTGCAGAGAGTGGTGCGGACAGCCCAGTGCATCTGTAGATGTGAACTTCCTACTATCCAGGTCATTTCAGAGATAGGGGGTAAAAAGGGCCCGAAGGATCATTCTGGACCCAAGTCTCACCAAGCACAAACTGTTCCAGCTGCTATCATCCGGGAAATGGTACCGCAGCTTAAAAGCCAGGACCAACAGGCTCCGTGACAGCTTCTTCCACCAGGCCATCAGACTGATTAATTCACGCTGATACAATTCTACAATTTCCACAATTGTATACATAAATACAGACTCACTGCAGACACTTTACTGTAATCGTGCTGCTGGCGCTGAAAAACAATTTTCACGACATGTGTCCATGATTTTAACCCTGATCCTGAAAATTTTTATCTGGCTGTTGTCTCATTTTTTAGATTTGTTATTCATCATCCTCATACTGCCCTCGTTGATATCAATTCAAGTGCGCTTCAGTGCACGTGGGGTTTTCCAGAAATTGCTATTTAAGTTCTTATTGTTTTTCATATTTTCCAGATCTGTTTCAGACCAGAGTATTTTACCAAAATTATACGTCAATTTGGGCACAGTGAGTGTTTACTACCTTCGTTATATTTTTACTGTTCAGCTCAGTTTGGCAGATTTTCTTGATCCTTGATGTAAATTCAAAGTTTGTTCAGCCTAGCAGTAAATTCAGATTTTCTTCAGCCTTGAAGTAAATTTTGTTGGAAGGTTTTCCTTTATCACACTATTGTCTATTTTCTTTGCTTGTTGATATCCTAAATATACGTTTCATATTCTGTTGCATTGTATCCTGATGCTCTGTTTGAAATTCTACCGGCTCTATTGCACCTTTCTTTATGTTTAATCATGTTCTGTACTTTCCTAGTCTAAAGTTCATGCTTATATATTTGGAAATTAGTTCCAGTATTTGAATTGTTTGTTTCAGCTTTACTGATGCAAGAGCAAATAATTTCAAATCATCAATGTATAGCTGTGTCAAGGTATAATTCGTATTTTTTTCTGATTAGATACCTGATTTTTGTCTGTTTCAGTAAATTATGAGTGGGCTTAAAGCTAGACAAAACCATAGTGGGCTTAGTGAGTCGCTCTGGAAAATCCCTCTATTTATTTTGATAGTGGTCGTTGTTCCTCTGTGGTTGTTAATAGGATGATTATTTTACGCGAATTCTTCATCAGTTGTAGAAATTTCACAAATATTGTATGAATTTTATATATATTTAGAACTTCTCTTAAGCACACGAGGAACAGAATCAGATGTGGTTTTTGTTTTGATTGACAATATAACACTGAAAGTTTTCTGCTTTCCACAGGGTTTGAAATAGAATTACATAATCTGTTATCTGTTGTTCAAACCCGAATGGTATACTGTCTGCTCTGCTGTGAGTATATTGTGGTTATCTAAGTTGTTACCTGAGTTGTTATTAGTTACGAGATGTACGATGCTATAATTTTAGATATAAAATTGTCTTATTATTTTTAAGAGCCAATAATAACATAGTAGGTGACCATTTAGTAGTCTTATAAATGCAGAATAAAGTTGTCGTTGAGACTGGTGGTACATACCTTCTGCCTTTTATATGTTCTGCCCCATGGGAGTAGGACGGAGAGGATGTATGAGGTGGTTTGGGGTTCAGTAACAAGGCTTTGCGTTGGGTTTGTGTCTTGCCAGCTTGATTGAGTTCCTCCAGAAGGTGACAAAGGTGATGGATGCAGTTACACAAGGATATTGTCTACTTGTATATTGGTAGAGTGTTTGACAAAGTCCCACATGGGAGGCTCATACAGAATATTTACATGCTTGGGAACTGTGGGGAACTGTCCTGGCTGCCGGGGACACAAACTGGGAGAAATGTCTTGGCTGGCGGGTGGTTAATCTGTGAAATTATTGTCATAGACGGCTGAGGAAGACACTTCATTGGATATATTTAAATTGCAGGTCGATATGTTCCTGATTAGGAAGAGCGTCAACGTTTACTGGGATAATGGGGTAGAGAGGAATTGAAGAGCAAATTCACTGAGCCGAATGGCTTAATTCTGCTACTAGGTCTTATGGTTTTAAGGAGCATCTGGAGTATTGTGTTCACTTCTGATTGTCCAGGTCTTGGAAGGATTGGAGAGGGTGCAGAACAGGTTCATCAGGATGTTGCCTGGATTCGGTGACATGTGCTACAAGTAGAGGTTTGATAAACCTGGTTTGTTTATTCTGGAGTTAGAATAGAGATCTGACTGAGGTGTACAAGTTTGAGAGATATGAGTCTGGGTCGACAGCCTGTATTTTGTTTGTTACTTATTTTACATATGACTGTTGTCTGATACCAGAGGGCATTTGGTTAAGGTGAGATGGGGTAAATTTACAGCAATTGTGGGTAGTTTTTTAACAGAGTTGTGGGTGCCTGGAATTTACTGTCTGGGTCAACATGGCTTTGTGAAAGGAAGGTCGTGCCTCATGAGGGTAACTGAGTTTTTTGAAGAGGTAACAAAAAGCAATTGATGAAGGTACGGTAGTAGATGTGGTCTACATGGATTTTAGCAAGGCACTTGACAAGGTCCCTCACGAGAGACTCATCCAGAAAATCATGAGGCACGAGATAAGTGGAACCTTGGCCGTTTGGATAAATAATTGGCTTACAGGAAGAAAGCAGAGGGTAGTAGTGGAAGGAAAGTATTCTGCCTGGAGGTCGGTGACTAGTGGAGTACCGCAGGAATCTGTCCTGGGACCCCTGCTATTTGTGATTTTAATAAATGACCTGGATGTAGAGGTGGAAGAATGGGTGAGTAAATTTGTGCATGACATGAAGATTGGAGGAGTTGTGGATGGAGCTGTAGTTTGTCGAAGGTTACAAGAGGATATAGACAGGGTGCAGATTTGGGCAGAAAAGTGGCAGATAGGGTTCAATCCGGATAAGTGTGAGGTGATGCATTTTGGAAGGACAAACCAGAATGCTGAGTACAAGTTTAATCATTGGTTACTTTAGAGTGTGGAGGAACAGAGGGACCTTGGGGTTCAAATCCATCCATCCCTTAAGGTCGCTGCACGGGTTGATAGGATAGTTAAATAGGGCTATGGGATGCTAGACTTCATTAATAGGGGGATTGAGTTCAAGAGTAGAGAGGCCAAGTTGCAAATCTACAAATCTCTGGTGAGACCGCACTTCGAGTATTGTGTTCAGTTCCGGTCACCTCATTATAGGAAGGATGTGGAAGCTATGGAGAGGGTGCAGAGGAGATTTACCAGGATGTTGCCTGGTTTGGAGAACAAGTCATGTGAAGCAAGGTTAGCAGACCTGGGACTTTTCTCTTTGGAGCGTAGAAGGATGAGAGGGCACTTGATAGAGGTCTAAAAAAATATGAGAGGCATAGATAGGGTGGATAGTCAGTACCTGTTTCTCAGGTCACCAATAGCAAACACTAGAGGGCATAGGTACAAAGTTAAGGGAGGGAAGTTTAGGGGAGACATCAGGGGTAAGTATTTTACAAGGGGTTGTGGGTGCCTGGAACAACTTGCCAGTGATGGTGGTGGAGGCTAAAACATTAAGGGTATTTAAGAACCTCTTGGACAGGCACATGGATGAAAGAACAATAGAGGGTCACGGGGTACTGTGGGTTTAGTACTCTTTTTAAAGGAATACATGGGTCAGCACAACATCCAGGGCCGAAGAGCCTGTACTGTGCTGTAGTATTCTAGTGTCTAGAGTCTAGTGACTAGGGTCATGTCGGAGGCAACTATGTTATAGATGCTCCTAGTTATACATGAATGTGCAGGAAATGCAAGGAAATGGTCAATAATATAAGAAAGGATACCAAAGTTCTTTTTTTTCTTCCCCAGATACATAAAGAGTGAAAAAAAGGGAGAGGGTCGATATCGGACCACTAGAAACTGCTGTGTAGTTGCAGTAACGGGTGAAAAGGAAATGCCAGACAAACTCTGTGCTAGTCACTAGCAGAATTCCAAAAGGTAAAGATCATCAGCAAACAGAATTGCGTGTAGTGCTATTACAAAGGAAAAGGGGCTTGGAAGATGAAAGGTGTGAAGATAGAAAAGTCACCTGGACTGGGTCATACAGAGTATCAGGAGCCTGCCTGGGGTGTGTTGGGATTCCCAGAGCATTAGGACCTGGAGTGAAGGCTTCAGCAGAACCAACAGCTGGATTAATAGAAAAATATATTGTAGAATATTCAGGCTGCAAAGAGAGATATTTTGAATTGTTACTTGATTCCAGAGATCAGCGAATGTTCAATGGCGAATTTTGATTCCCAGGTTTTGCCAAGTCACAGACTAACACTTGAGATGTGGTTGGAACTGTGTGTTTCATCACTCACCGATCAGCTGAGTGGGTAATTCCGATAAACCTTGGGCGATGTTCATGTATTTCTGTGGATCAGGACCTGTTTAAATATTAAAAAAAATCCATGGAAACAGAGCTAAAGTAATTAAAATAACTTAAATGTTTATCTCAATGTGCCTTTGTGTTCAGTGCGTGTTTTTAACATACCGAGTTCCTGTATTTCCCTCAGTATTCTGTCCAACTTCGGTAACTCAGTCCTCCACATCAGAAAGGATTTCCACATCGCCCTCCGGGCCTGGGAGCCTTTGTCCATCACCAAACTGACGAAGAGTCTGGAACTCTCTGCCCGGTTTCCCTTCTCTGTCAGTTCAGTGACTTTCTACAAAAGGAAACAATGGACTTATTGTGGAGCAGACAGACAGACATGGAGAATGTGCAGGAAAGTATCTGTTCATGGCCCCAGTAGCTTCAGAACAGATGCAGTCACTGGGCTGTTGCCTCATCCTCTCTGGGTTCAGTCATTAACAGAGAAACAGTAACTGAAGGAAATTCTAAATCAATAGTGAGTAAGAATAAGGATTTCCTGACACCCTGCAGTAGATGCAATGTGATTAATTTCCTTGATCTGTCAATGTGCAGCATTACATCAACAAGATGTGACAACAAGAACGGAAGAGAGGGGAGAGAGAGCAAAAACAAATGGATGGCGGGCATCACTGAATCGTGGCTGACAAAAGTTTATAGTTGGGTACTTAAATCCAAGGATAAGTATTGAATCGGAAGGATACGCAGGTAGGTGAAAGTGTTGGGTTGAAGCTGCTGTCATTAAAAATGAAAAGTCCTGAGAAAGAGGTGATGTCGGATTAGACGATGTGGATGTTAAGAAACTGCGTAGGTAAAATGACCCTGATGGAAATTATATACAGGCTTGTTAACAGTAGCCAGGATTTGGGCTACAAATTACAACGGGAGTGAGGAGAGGCATGGAAAAAGGTCAATGCTAAAATTGTCACGGGGAGTTTCAATATGCAGGTAGCTTTGGAAAATCAGGTCGGTGCTGAATCCCAAGTGAGGGAATTTATAGAATGCCAATGAGATGGCTTTTGAGAGAAGCCTATGGTTGAGCCCACTATAGGAAAGGTGGATCTAGATTCTATGTTGTGTATTGAACAAGATTTGATTAGGGAGCTTCAGCTAAATAAACCCTTAAGAGGCAGTGATCATAAAATAGCAATACTCAGCCAGCAGGTTGAAAGGGAAAAGGTAAAGTTAGAGGTATCAGTGCTACAGTAGAATGAAGGAATTACCTCGGCATGAGAGAGGAGCTGGGCAATAATAAATTCGAAAATGACACTAACAGGGACAATGGCACAACAGGAATTTCTGAAGTTTCTCGGAGCAATTCAGAAGGTGCAGGACAAATGATCAGAATGATGAAGAATTATTCTAAAGGGAGGATGATCAACCGTGGCTGACGAGGTAGTCAAAGCAGCACAAAAGCAAAGGAGAGGGCACAGAATATTACAAAATATAGTAGAAAGCTGGAGGACTGGGATGTTTTTACAAATCAACAGAAGGCAATTCAAAAACCGTAAATAGAGAAAATATGAAATAGGAAGGTAGGCTAGAGAATGATGTAAAATAGCTTACCAAAACGTCCGTCTGATATATGAAGATTGAAAGAGAGGAGAGTGGATATTGGACCACTGGAAAATGACAGTGGAGAGGTACTGTCAGGGGACAAGGAAATGCCGGAAGATATTGGTCGGCATTTTGCGTCAGTCCTCACTGTAAAAACACTAGAACGTGCCAGATATTTCAGAATGTCCGGTGGCAGAAGTGAGTGTATTTGCAATTATTGCGGAGAAGGCGCTTGGTAAGCTGAAAGTTCTGAAGATAGATGAGTCCAGATCAACTCACCCGATTGCTTCTGAAAGAGGACGCTGAAGAGATTGTGGAGACATTAGTAATGATCACTCAAGAATCACTAGATTTTGGAATGGTTCCGGAGGACTGATCATTTTAAACTATAGGCCAGTTAGTCTGATCAGCGTTTGGGAAGATGTCAGCAGTCGATAACTGAGGATAGGGTTTCGGGGTATTCGGACGCACATGATAAGAAAAAGGCCAACATCCATGGAAGGGAATCTTGCCTGACAGAACTGCAGAATCCATTGGAACTGACAGCTGCGGAGATCAGGTCATTGGGTATATTTAAAACAGAGGTTGGTACCTTCTTGACTAGTCTGGTCAGCAAAGTTCACTGGGCGAAGGCAGGAGAATGGGGTTGAGAGGGATAGTAAATCACCCATGATGTAATGGCGGAGCAGAATCGATGGGCCTAATGGCCAATTGTGCTCTGATGCCTTATGGTCTTATGAAATGTAAAGACAAAAGAAGATTAAGGAATGTCAGTGCGGCTATCTTATAATGGAGATGGTTACTGCCTGGCACTCATACCGTAAAATGGTAATGACTTCTTGAATGCAGGCATGGGCTTCCTGATTAACTGAGGAATTATGAATTAATCATTGAATAGTCTTCAAGCAACATACACCTATGATGGAATTAAGATAACTGAATATGGATGGGCTTAGAACATCGCTCGGAGAAATAAGAGAGGCAGTGTTTAAGGGTAAGCACAACATTGTATGCCGAAGGGCCTGTACTGTGCTGTACTGTTCTATGTTCTATGTTCTGTGTCCCGGATTTGAATGATTGATCTCCTAGAACAGATATCAGTAGGGAATTGGTAAGGTTTTCCATAACACGAATAATGGACAACAATTATGGAACAAATCAGCATAATTCCGTGATGGCCCACTGCACTGTGAAATAATCCCTCAGTTTCACTGCTACCATGTCTGAGGAGTTACAGTTGTGAAGGAAATTTAACCAGTAAAGCAGACGTCTCCAGATGAGGAATTTATAGATCAGCATCATATTTACAGATTACCTCTTGCCTTTGGATAATGCCTGTGTGATTCATTACAGACAGCGCCAATGAATCCCAACGAGAACAGGGTTACTCACGGGTGTAACACACTTGATTTTCTAATACCACTCATGGCAGAATAGGTCAGATCTAGGACAAGACAATCACTGTTTGTGAGCTCCACGGAGAGTGACCTGAAATGGTGTGTCCCTGTCTCTCATTAGTCAGATATTCAGCAAGTTAGCAGTTGTTTTTTTTTTGTTTGTCCCTTCCCTTTCAGGACAACCTGTTGATTTCTTGGGATCATGAGATATCAGCCAGTCAGCAGATTTATGTTTTGTGCTTTCTTCTGCCCTTTTAGATCAAACTATTGATGTTTGTGGTCATACGATATCAGCTTTGTGAGTGATCTTTCACATCTAATCAATCTCAGAGTTTTTCGAGGAAGTTACCAGGAAAGTTGATGAAGGCAAGGTTGTGGATATTGTCTACATGGACTTCAGCACGGTATTTGACAAGGTCCCGTATAGGAGGTTGGTCTAGAAGATTCAGTTGCTTAGCATTCAAGATAAAGTAGTAAACTGGATTAGACACTAACTTTTTGGAAAGAATCCGGAGTGTCACTATAGACTGTTGCATTTCTGATTGGCGCCTGTATCTCGTGCAGTGTCACGGGGATCGGTGCTGTTCCCGTTGTTGTTTGTCATCTATATCAATGATCTGGATGAAATTACGCTTAACAGCATCAGCAAATTTGCTGATAACTCCAACATTGGGAAGGTTCAGTGGACAAAGAGAAAGATTACACGAGCTTGCAGTGAGGTCTGGACCAACTGGAGAATGGACTTTTAAGGGGCCGATGCAATTTAATGCAGACAGGTGCAAGATGTTACACTTTGTATGGACCAATCAGGGTAGATCTTACACAGCGACCGGTAGAACAAAGTGATCTGGGAATACAGGTACATAAGCCATTGAAAGTGGCAGCAAATGTTGATAGGCTCTGAAAGAAAGTTTCTTAGCGCATTAACCTTGGTAAATGAAAATATCGTGTACGATATGATGTTGTATAAGACGTTGGAGAGGTCTATGGAGAGACAGATGGAAATAAGTTTGAAACAGTACAGAAAAAAAACATTACAAGGATGTTACCTGGACTGGAAGACGTAAGTTATAAGAAAAGAGTGAACTGATTAGGACTTTATTCATTGGAACATGAAAGACTGAGCGGAGATTTGATAGAAGTGTTCACAATTACATTGGGATATAGATAGGATAAATGCAAGCAGGCATTTTGTACTGAGGTAAAGAGGTACTACAAAAAGAGATTATCACTAAAGGCTGAAAGGTGAGAAGTTCAAAGGGTACAAAGGTGAAACCTGTTTACTCAGAGGGTGCTGAGAGTGTGAAACTAGCAAGTAGTGCAAGTGGTTAAGAGAATTCTGAATAGATGCTTGCGTAATGAGCGTATAGAGCGCCATGGCCCGGTGCAGGTCAATGGGAATAAGTAGATTCTGTAGTCAGGCATGGAATAGATGGGCCAAAAGGCCTGTTTCTGTACTGTGCTTTGCTGTGACTATGACAAGTCAGCCACACATTGTTTGGGAACTCACTGAACCAAGACAAGCTGTGGTTAGCTGGTTTCCCTCCCTCAGGTACCGCAGTGAAGCCGGTTGGCCCAATTGACAGTTTAATACTCATCCTGGATTAATGAGATGATGTGAAGCTACCCGACGGTTCAGCCAAGATTTGAAATTAGTTTCAGACCGAATGCCTTTTGGAAGTCCAGATATGCAGCCACTGCTCTTACTTCACACTGATAAATACAGCAGGTGATACAAGAAAAGGTGATGCTAAACCTGCAGTTCCCAGTGCTCCCCACCTTAAAAACTGAAACCAGATCTGCGAGAGACAAGTCAGAGATCAAAGTCTCCATTCCCAAGTCGATCTCCTAAAACGTGCAGGAGATTAATGTTGATCACTATTCCCTCTGATACCAGCAGATCAGTGTCAATACACGAACTGCACTCACCTCATTTTCTTCTCTACTGAAATGTCCCTCCTCGGTCAACATCCAACCGAGTCTCTCAACCTTTTCTTCAATTGCTTGTTTGAGTCTGTCTCTGTAGAACTTTGTCAGTTGGTACAGTCGATATTCCTCCCCCTGTGCCAGGAGGTCGTAGATTGTAAACTCTGGCTCTGTGAATATAAAAAGGAAAATGTAGGCTTGAACTCAGATATCCCTCGTCTCCACCGCTGTCACCCAACTCAGCAAAAAAACCATGTCTTGAACCTGCCTCCAGATACAAAACTGGATTAATTCTCCATCTCCAACACCATCACACTGAGCACGGAGTCCACCTACGGCTGTGTGCACAGACCACTGTTGTTCACTCTGCTGACCCACGACTGTGCTGCAACACACAGCAAGAACGACGAGTCAGCTTACAGAGAGGAGGTGCAGCAGCTAACGGACTGGTGCAGAGCCAGCAGCCTGTCTCTGAATGTGAACAAAACAAATTTCTTGGTGTTCATCTAGCGGAGAATCTCACCTGGTCCCTCAACACCAGCTCCATAGCAAAGAAAGCCCAGCAGCGTCTCCACTTTCTGCGAAGGCTGAGAAAAGTCCATCTCCCACCCCCCATCTTCATCACATTCTAAGGTGGTTGTATTGAGAGCATCCTGAGCAGCTGCACCACTGCCTGGTTCGGAAATTGCACCATCTCAGACCGCAAGACCCTGCGGCGTATAGTGAGGTCAGCTGAGAAGACCATCGGGGTCTCTCTTCACGCCATTACGGACATTTACACCACACGCTGCATCCGTAAAGCCAGCAGCATTATAAAGGATCCATGCACCCCTCATACAATCTCTTCTCCCTCTTGCCATCTGGGAAAATGCACCGAAGCATTCGGGCTCTCACGGCCAGACTATGTAACAGTTTCTTCCCCCAAGCTATCGGACTCCTCAATACCCAACGCCTGGCCTGACACCTTACTGCCCTATTGTCACGTATATTATTTATTGTAATGTCTGCACTGTTTTGTGCACTTTTTGCAGTCCTGGATAGGTGTGTAGTTTAGTGTAGTTGTTGTGTGTTTTTTTTTTTCTTTTCCTCTGTTGTTTTTTACGTAGTTCAGTCTAGTTTTTGTAATGTGTCATGTAACACCATGGTCCTGAAAAACGACTCATTTTTACTATGTACTGTATCAGCAGTTCTGGTCGAAATGGCAATATAAAAGTGACTTGACTTGACTTGAATCTAACACTTGCCTTAAAGCCTACCCAACAATGTTCTAGGCATTACGTAATAGAAGGACCACATTTAATATAAACCAGTCCATCCCCCATCAGACCCATTCACCTATTTAAATTTGGATGGGCATAAACGTTGGGATTGTTGGTAATATTCGCTTCCCAGAGATACTGTCTCCATCCTGGCGAATACATTTCCCCTGATGCACATCCCGGAAACACTCTCCTCATCTGGACAGCTGCATTTCCTCCAATTCACATCCTGGAAATCCTCAGAGCAGGTAGTACATTTCCTTTAGTGGGATAACGGCTGCCCAGTGCACCACATGTACCACACCCACACATTTTCCCTCTCCTCTGACCAACCCTCCAACAAGGCCTCACCTTTACCCTCTACCCTGCCGCATTCTGTGAGCTCATCACCCTCATATTTCACTCACCCGCTCCTTCTTGGGGACTTGACAATTCCGTGTTCAATGAGCTTCCGAGCTGACAGGCAGTCACCTCACTTGTGCCGGTTCCAGGGTCCTGATCGGTGTCTCTGACGTCACTGTCTCTGGGCTGACAGGCAGTCACCTCACTTGTGCTGGTTCCAGGGTCCTGATCGGTGTCTCTGACGTCACTGTCCCTGGGCTGAATTTGCTCCTCCTCCTCTGTGGCCGGACCGCATTCCATTGGGACATCGCTCTCAATCTGACCCAGCTTTGGTACCTTGCTTTCCGTGTCCCGGTCATCTTCCATCGATGATCCGCCTGTTAAAATCCTCTTCAGTACTTTCCCTACTAGTTTCAATTTCCCACCTGAAATAAGTGATGAATTGCAGGTTATACAATTATGAATTAGAGATGAGCAAAACTGATTAAGACTGCAATGGAGCCGAGACTCTGGCTGACCAGATTTGGAGTGGAACTGTGTTGGTTAATGTGAACCGTATATCCTGTCAGGTGACCATCCCGATAAGCCGGTGACCGGACACATTTACTCCCAGTAAAATAGCACGATAGGCACAGTGATACTAATCACAGCAGTTGAACGCACGGATGACCACGGGATCATAATGCACCGGTGTCCGGTGATACTGGGAAATATCACTGTGATTATCTTCCACAAGCTAAAATCTCCCTCGGTCACTAACTGTCCAGTAGTCTGTGTCACACAAAGACCAGCAACGGGATGACACATGGTCCAGTCTGCTGGATCACACATTCTCCAGTTGCTTTGTCACACGAAGGGCTGGAGACTGGACAAGGGGACTGGAGTTGCTTTCTCCAGTCCCCTTGGTCACAGACTGACCATTCCCTTGAGACGCACGTCCTCCGGTCCCCTGGGTCGCAGGCTGAACATTCCCTTGCGATCTATGCTGTCCTCTCCCCTGGTTGCCATCTTATCCCCCACCAGCTGATCATCATGTAACAACTATGCATGTCATTGGCAAAGTCTTGGTTATAGAGCTTTGTGTGTAGTTGCAGTTGCTAATCTATAGGATTGAGGTGATGAAGCTGGAAAGTGTGAAGTGAAGAATGAACACTACGGTACTGGGCTAGGGTGTTGTTTTTTGTGTTATATGGTTGGGCTGGGACAGCTTGCCCTGGAGCTCAGGAGCTTGAAGGGTGACCTTACACACACACACACACACACACACACACACACACACACACACACACACACACACACACACACACACACACACACACACACACACACACACACACACACACACACATACAGTAATCAGGGGTGCAGATAGGATAGATGGTCAGAGTCCTTTTCCCCGGGTAGGGGCGTCTGAGACTCGAGGGCAGAGATTTAAAAGGGACCAAACGGGCATTTGTTCACGTGGTGGCTGATGGGAATAAATTACATGCATCCGGAGGAGGCCGCAAACACAAATAAAATTACAAAATTGAGAACATGTGGGCAGGAAAAAGGGGAGAAGTTTACTAGGGAAATTTGGGAAAACTGCAGGAAAATGGGACATTTAGATCAGCATGAATTATATGGGCCGAAGGACCCGTTTCCAGGCTGGAGCATCGTTTTTATTCCAGCTGGAATCTCAGATTTGAGCACAATCACATTGTCTACAGGTGACAGAGACATTTGGTCATTGGTTATGCCTGGTTTCCCAGCCAAGATCCTGGGAATTTAAATTCATGTGGAAGATCATATCAAGAGGGAAATATTTAGAAAATCAGGTTCACCATTTCTCCACAGCCCAGACATTCACTGGGGTGTTAAAACTCCAAAGCGGATCACAAGTGTATCTACAATGAGCTGCCTCCTGATCCTCAGCCATTCCCAGCACCGGCAATGATCTCCGCTCCGCTACAGAAAACAGATTTCGGTGACACCCCTCCTCCTTTGCGTAGCAGGCAAGAAAAACCAGGGGGGAGTTGGTAGCTTTCCTTCCAAAACCTGAAATGCTGTGTTATCATAGAATCTCTGAAATCCCGGAAATGCTCCTATCATCTGCTTCTGAATTTTATAAGTGAAAGTTGAGGATGTCTTACACATCAGGGCCTGTCTGGAGGTGAAATGGTCCCTGACCCTGAACATTTACATAAACCACAAGATCGCTGTCACATTCCTGTCTGTGTTTCACTCACAACCACCTGATTCAGGAGCCTCTGCTCCTTTCACTCAGCTGAAGCTTTGTATGGTGAGCGGAGTGATTCGACCATTACTGGTGTCAGGTCCCTGCGCTGGAACTGTTGGGTTGATCAATTACTCAAGGCCGCTTTACCAGTGGGATAAATTACACTGCTGGATGAAACTTTTCTATGCACTGTTAACACCTGTCAGTTTTTTCATCTGAACTATTGTGTACAAACGCGATAAAAGTTTAATTCAAAGATCCCTGTGATCATACCTTTGTCCATTCTGACTCTGACTGGCGATTGTTGATTGTCGTCGTCTTGTTTACACTTTGGTCGCTCTGCAGGACAGCTCCACCTGCTGGGGAGGTCTAAATTTCAGAACAAGCAGACAGTGAGTCAGAGAGTACGACCACTTTGCATATAATACAGTATTTCCATCCCCGGTAGCATTTGGCATGGGGACCAAACATTCCCTGTTAGTAACCACTTCCACACCATATCTGTCCACTGATACCTGGCGCATCTACTGACAGAGTCACAGAGCAATAAAATCCAAATTCAGAGCGTTCAGCCCAACGAGACAATGCCAACCACAGTGCCCACTGAGATGGTCACAATTTCCTGTGATGGGGCCATCTCCCTTCTGGCCTCTTCACTCCATCTACACACCCCAACTGCTTTTTGAATTATGCAACTGCACCTGCCTCATCCACTTCCTCTGGCTGTTTCCTCCACATGATCCCCAACATCTGCATGAATCCGCTGCTGATCAGATTGGCTTTGCAATCTCTTTACCAGCCCCTGTCCATTTAGATCCCCTAGATGCTACGATAATCTTCTCTGTGAACAACAACTACTAATGTTGTGCGTTCTGCAAACTTACCAGTCAAGTAATCCTTGTGCAACCGCATCCAAATCATTGCTATAAAATAACGAATATCAAAGGTCCCAACTTGTAGCCTCACGGCACACCGCTAATTACTCGCCTCCATTGCGAGGAGAAACCTTCAACCGGCACTTTTCGCTTGCTACCTTGAAGCTAATGTTGAATACATCCAATTTGCTCTCTCCGGACAGCATGGGACCTGATCATCGAGACCAAGCTGCCTTGTGACACCTTGTCAAAGGCTTTGCTGAAGTCCCATGCACAGCATCCGTGGGAAAATAACTTTGAATTTCCACCTCTGCTTAATGTCACGTTCACAGGTTCTGACAATGTAATTAGCAGAAAAGTACTTGATGAGCCCAAGGTATGTCAAGGTAAATTATGGGTTGCCATGTGCTAGTTAGGACTGAATAAAATGCAGTGTTGGGATATTTTGCTTCAGAAATGGTCTGTTCTCAGCAGAGGCCTACGCGACGATATATTCGAGGGTAAGTATACCACTGCAGATTGCAATAGCCAGAGGGATCAAGGGCATGTTGCTGCAGTTCATGGTAACTCCACATTTCTACAATCACTACAACACGACACACTTGGGGCTTCTTATAAAGGGAGAAAATTGTCAACGCATTTTAAGATGATTATAACGTCAAAAGGAAACATCAGAACTAACCAAAAGCTTCTTCAGATGATGCAGGATCTTCAAATGAGCAAAGACTGAGAGAATGTGAGTGACTGTAAAGAGCTGGGCTTCTGAAAGCACACTACCAGACCTGGAGTGATTGCAACTGGGACTGACAGAGGCATTACACCTATTTCGTACCTTCCTTTGTAAAGATATGTAATGTTTACAGGACCAGTGTTCGAGTGAATGAGACTCACCAAACTTTCTCCTGACTGAATCAATGAAAACTCTGAGTCAGAGGGTTCTCTTCAGTTGGTACTCTCAGTCCTCGGGCTGGTTCACTTGTCGCTGTTCCCTCGTTCTCAGTCGTGGCATCTTTCCAGCTGTGGGCTTTTCTTCCATTAAATCTCTCACCGCAGGTCTAACTTTAACCAGAGAGATAATGAAGCACATTAACAACACAAAGGAGAAAAAATATTTCTGCTCAATTTTTTAAAAAGCGAATCTCACTGAAATTTAAATGCTGAAGACAAATAAAAGAATCTCATGGAACAAATCTGTAATTGTCTCTCATACGTCGCAAATCCTGATACGGGATACGAAGGACTCATCATTCAGTCATAAGATATCAGAGCAGAATGAAGTGATTCATTCCATCGAGTCTCCTCCATCATTCAATCATGGTTGATTTTTTTTCGCCCCAATGCCATACTCCTGCGTCCTCTTATAAAGTGCTGGAAACTCCGTTCGTGGGAGCATTTTGGTTATGCAGACGCGCAGTTTAGAGGGAACAGTGACGGGTCTCTCTCTCCAGATTATCCCCACCTTATAACAGTGTTTTGTCCACTGCCTTGACAGCGACAGCCTGTTGTTACAAACATGCAAATCGTCAATAATCAGGCCCAGATCTCATCCGTGTTCATATTCGAGATGGGTGAGGGTTTGCGTAAATAAGAAATGCAGTAAATGGCCTCTTTGTTAGGTACAAGGGTATACCAGCTCATTAATACGAATCTGTTAATCATCTGCTTGCAGTTCAAAGCACAAACACATGCAGATATGGTCAACAGGTTCAGTTGTTATTCAGGCCAAACATCTGAAGAGGAAATAAATGTGATGTAAGTGTCGTTGACCGTGGAGTGATGGCTGGTGCCAGACCGGGTGGTCTGAGTGTTACGGAAACTGATCAGCAGCTTGGATTCTCAAGTATAAATCTCTCGGTTTACTGAGAATGGTCCGGAATCAAACCAAAGGAAAATCCAGTGAACAGCGGTTCTAAAGGCCGCGTTAATGAGAGAGCTCAGTGAGATTGGGCAGACTGATTAAATCCGACAGGAAGGCGGCAAGAACTCAAATAACCACGCACTCCGACAGCGGAGTGCAAGAGAGCGTCACTGAGCACCTAACATAGAATGTGGACGGGGTGCAGCCGCAGTAAACCCCGAGCATTCACTCAGTGTCACATCATTAGGTACAGGGATACATAAAAACGTGCCCCTGAGTGTAGACTTCCATACTTTTATCAACTGTCAGTGAGATTTATTACAGGAATTTTTATCCTAAATATCACTGCCGGATATATAAAGTTTTTGTTAAAAAACACACAGACAGAATAAAACACACATATTCGTTAATCCACGCAACCCTAAGGACAATATTGAACTGATAGAAACAAGAGCATTACTAGGGTGACCAGTGGGCGTAATAAAGCACCATAGCATTTCCCCTATGACCCTGTCCTTACCTGGTGCTGGGCTTCTGATTCTGTTTCCAGCGAATCCGAACATCTGAATTTTATGTCCCTACCAGTAAGTGAACACACCCTGAGCAATGTTCAGTTGATAACTCGCTCATAAACCTGATCTTCAGCCTATTCAGCATGTAACGCCACCCCTTGTTCCACAACGCTTGTGTTAAACTACATAAAAGCTTAATTTCCATGAACAAGTCACTCTTACAAGGGGTCTGAACCAGAATTAATACTACAGTGCAAGCGGTGCAGTAATTTCCTCTCTCCAGAATACTTGATCTGCTCTGGAGAGGAATCGCAACCCGCATCCTGGTCCGGTTGGGTTGGCGTCGTCACTTCAATTTATTGTACCAGTTCGGGCCAGTTTATTGTCAGATTATAAACTCCAGCGACAGCTCAGGGCAAAGATCGCTGTGGGTTTATTGCACAGAGACAACAGAAGGAAGGGCGCTCTCAACTCTGATGGAATATTATGTATTTGGAATAATGTTCTCTTTTGAACAGGAGGCATTCCTTTTCTCCAGATTTTACTGTGACCCCTCTGCCTGGAGCAGACTTCAAGGTCATCCTGTTTATAACGAGCCATCTTTAACTGTAGTCCGCAGTTGGACCATTGCAGTAATGGGCCGACTGGAGAGCAGCTGTCCCGAGATAACCATCTCCCAGTGATAACTACCGGTCAATGTCGACAGCAAGATATGGACGCCCTTCTCCTTCAGCTTATTGCTCACTTACTGGAAACAGGTTACCACATCAGAGTAGCAATCATATGGAATTATCATCATATCCCGCTAGCGAATTTGCCTGGCAACCCATTTACTTCACACATACATCCACTAGCTTAGCATTTATTTTAAAGGAACTTGTATCGTTCCTCGTCAGAGAACGATGGGTAAAAACATTAATTTCACTGCGTTTCTTCTCTGTCAGAGTGTGCTGCTGGTTTGTTGAATTAGTAACAGGACATTCGCCCCCTCAGTCCTGTTCCGTCATTCTCTATGATCACAGCTGGACTGTGATCTCAGTGACCCATCCCTGCCACCACCTCGACCAATTCACTCCTTTGTCTGTCAAAAATCTCTCCGCTGCGGAATTAAACTCACTGAAAATAATCCCTGCTTCTCATTTCCTTTGAGGAAGAGAATTCCAAACACACACAAGTTTCATCACATAGAGTGTGGAATTAGTAACAGGACATTCGTCCCCTCAGTCCTGTTCCGCCATTCTCTATGATCACAGCTGGACTGAGAACTCAGTGACACATCCCTGCGACCGTCTGCAACACTTCACTCCCTTGCCTGTCCAGAATCTGTGTCCTGCGGAATTTAAAACATTGAAAAAACCAAACCCTGCTTCTCATTTCCTTTGAAAACAGTTCCACCTCATAAAAATAAACTCATCTGTCTTCACCTGTTTCAGCTTCCCCTGGAACAGCAACTGATAGTATTGATACGGTAGAAAAACTAAAAGTACTTGCCGAGACAAGTGGGCTTATTGAAACACCATAACACAGCCCAGTACAGTCCCTGTTCTTACCTGGTGCTGGACTCCTGAGTCTGGTTTCAGTGAATCCGAGCATCTGAATTTTATGGCGCTACCAGTAAGTGAACACACCCTGAGCAATGTTCAGTTGATAACTCGCTCATAAACCTGAGCTTCAGTCTATTCAGCATGTAACGTCACACCCTGTTCCACAACGCTTGTAGTGAAAAACGCAAAAACTCGTTTCTAACCTGTAGTTCGAGCCAAAAGTACGACTTCACTGCCCGATGCAATAATTACCTTTCTCTCGAAAATTTGATCTGCTCCAGGGAGGGAGCACAACCCGTATCCTGGCTCGGTTCTGTTGGTGTCGTCCCTTTGATTTATTGTTCGACTTGGGAGCAGTTTATTGTCGGATTATAAACTCCAGGTACAGCTCAGGACAAAGATCGCTGTGGGTTTATTGCACAGAGAGAGCAGAAGGAAGGGCGATTGTAAAATATTATGCATTTGGGGTCATATATATATATATATTTCCTTTTGAACACCGGGCATTCACTGAGTCTGCCCCAGCTGCCTGGAGCTGACTTGAAGGTCAGCCTGTTTAGAAAGAACCATTTTTAACAGAAGTCCGCAGTTGGTCCATTACAATAATGGGCCGATTGTGGAGCAACTGTGCCGAGATAACCATCTCCCAGAGATAACAACCGGTCAAAGTCAACAGCGAGATATGAACGCCCTTCCCCTTCAGTTTATTGCTCACTTACTGGAAACAAGTTACCATGGCAACCTAGAATCAGATGAAATTATGACCATGTCCCGCTGGCCAATTAGGCAGGCATTGCACTTATTTTACAAATACATCTACCGTTCCTCGTCTGAGATCGAAGGAAAAACTTCAAATGTTAAATACACCGGGTCTCTTTTTCGTCAGAGTGTGCTACTGGTCTATTGAAGTAGTAACAGGACATTCGTCCCCTCAGTCCTGTTCCGCCATTCTCTATGATCACAGCTGGACCGTGATCTCAGTGACACATCCCTGCGACCGGCTGCAACACTTCACTCCCTCGCCTGTCGAGGATCTGTGCGCTGCCGAATTAACCACATTGAAAGAAAACTTCTTCTCTTTCCCTTTGAGGAAAAGAGACACTAGTTTCACCTCAGTGGAACAAAAACTGTTTCCCCTTACAGCAGCAAACATGTCCCCACATTCCTGTTCGGAATCCAGGTGATGTTCGATGTCTCCAGCATAAGCTTAATTCATTTGTGTAACCACCAGCGGATAAAATCTCCTCAGCTTCATCTAAATGACAGCGAATACAATCAACTCCCCGTCTTTATCGAGTTCCAGCGAACACAGAGTAGAGGTCAGCATTGAAGCGAACGGGTAACAGCAGCAGATGCTCCCGGACATGCACTCAGTGGCCACATTATTAGGTACAGTAGGTACATAGTAAAGCGCCCACTGAGTGTAGAATTTGCTATTTTCGTCTACGGCCAGTAAGAATTATCACATTATTTGTTAATATAAATATCACGGTCAGATCTACCTCGTCTTCGCTGAAAAAACACATACAGAATAATCGAGCGCGCAGATCCGTGAAGCCGCGCGATTTCAATGGTAATATTGATATGGTATAAATATTAGAAATACTGCCGTTAGAAGTAGGCTTATTAAACCACCATAACATTCCCGAATACAGTCCATGTTCCTACCTGATGCAGGACTCCTAGGTCTGGTTTCAGTGAATCCGAGTATCTGAATTTTATGTCCCTAACAGCAAGTGAACACACCCTGAGCAATGTTCAGTTGATAACACGCTCATAAACCTGAGCTTCAGTCTATTCAGCATGTAACGTCACACCCTGTTCCACAACGCTTGTGTTAAACCACACAAAGACTCACCTTGCTTGAATGAGTCTTTCTAACTTGTGGTCCGAACTAGAATTAATACTTCAGTGCACGACATTTTACCACCTCCAGAGAGGAATCATAACCCGCATCCTGGTTCCGTTCGGTTGGTGCCGTCGCTTTGAGTTGTTGTTCACCTTGGGACCAGTTTATTGTCAGATTATAAACTCCAGCGACAGCTCAGGGCAAAGATCGCTGTGGGTTTATTGCACAGAGTGAGCAGATGCAAGGGCGCTCTCAACTCTGATGAAATATTATGCATTTGGAATAATGTTCTCTTGATCATCGGACATTCCCTTTCTCCAAATTTAACTGTACCCCCGTAGCCTGGACCTGCACTGATTTTAAGTTGGCCAATTGAAAGCCATCTTTAACAGTTGCTCGCAGTTGTTACCTTTGGGTAATGGGCAATTGGGGAGCGGTTGTGTCGAGATTGCTATCTCCCAGAAATAACAACCGGTCAAAGTCGACAGCAAGATAAGGATGCCCTTCTCCTTCAGTTTATTGTTCACTCACTGGAAACAAATTACAGGATCACAGCGCCATCATTTGAAATTTAGACCATTTCCTGCTGGTGAATTTGCCTGATATCGCATTTACTTTATACATACAGCAACCGTTTTTCATCACTGAGTGGTGGAAACACTCGAAATATTAAATTCACGGTGTCTCTTATTTGTCAGAAGTTGTTGCTGGCATATTGAATTAATAGCAGGATATTCGGCTATTTTTATTTGAATAAAGAACAAGCAGGATAGAGAGAGGTGAATACGTTGATATTGGGTACTTGGAGTTTCGAAAGGCCTGTGACAAGGAGCCACACTCGAGGCTGTTTAACAAGCTAGGAGTCCGTGGTATTACAGGAAAGATTCCAGCATTGATAAATCAGTGCCTGATTGGCTGCAGGTCTTATGGAAATGCAGCTTCCCTGGAGGTGGAGGAAAGAGGTGGAAGGGCCAGTGGGAAGACATGGTTTGTCAGGGCTGGAGGTGGAGGAAAGAGGTGGAAGAGCCAGTGGGAAGACATGGTTTGTCAGGGCTGGAGGGGGAGGAAAGAGGTGGAAGAGCCAGTGGGAAGACATGGTTTGTCAGGGCTGGAGGTGGAGGAAAGAGGTGGAAGAGCCAGTGGGAAGACATGGTTTGTCAGGGCTGGAGGGGGAGGAAAGAGGTGGAAGAGTCAGTGGGAAGACATGGTTTGTCAGGGCTGGAGGGGGAGGAAAGAGGTGGAAGAGCCAGTGGGAAGACATGGTTTGTCAGGGCTGGAGGGGGAGGAAAGAGGTGGAAGAGCCAGTGGAAGACATGGTTTGTCAGGGCTGGAGGGGGAGGAAAGAGGTGGAAGAGCCAGTGGGAAGACATGGTTTGTCAGGGCTGAGAACGGGTTGAATGGACCATAACCTTCAGACTGAATCAGAAAACCATTCTGAGGGTATTGGAAATGTCAGAAGCAGGGGAGATGTGATCACATGTGTTGGGGGCAGGGGTTGTGTCTCCATCAGACCCTCAGTGAGATGGTTCAAGTTACAATATCCATGGAAATGTGCAGATGAACGCATAGTGTTTGGAGCAGGTATAAATCACTGATTCTGACACAATGAGAGTGATAGCTTTGCTGTAAGGAAGCAACATTAATGGAAGAAGACTAAGGAACTTCATCAATTGCCAGTTGTTTAGCTGAAGAGTCCAATCTGTATGTTACCTTGACAGAAACACATATTCGCAGTGGTAACAAAGGGGTTCAGTCAGGTTTATTTCAAATTGGAGAGGGATGTGCAGTTTTGAAATCAATGCCTTGTGGTGCCAGTATCTTTAATTCAGCGTGTTCGGAGTGGCGGATCACACAGCACGGGGACAGCCTTTGGCAGGCCTTACCTGTTCTGACCATCCACCCACTGTCTACACTGGTCCCATTTATCAGCACTTGGTTTATAGCCGACTGTCTCTCGGCAGTTTCAATGTTCATCAGGATTATTCCCTGGATCACGTCTTGAATGACGGATCAATATGAGGTACTAGCCAGTTCTCCCGGAGTTTGCTTGTGGCTAGGCCGGTCACAAGTGTATTGGTCAAGGCCCCAGCAATCTCTTCACTTGCCTCTCTCTGTAACGTGTGGTATATCCCATCAGGGCCTGGAGACTTATACGCCTTAATGCACTCTAAGAGACCCAACACTGTCTCCTCCCTTACTTCAAAATGCCTGTGTATACTTGTACTCTCCGCACTGATCTCCCTATCCTCCTTGTCTTTCTCCTTGGTAAATATTGATGTCAGTTACTCATTAAGGACCTCACACACATTCTCGAGGGCTCTGTTTGATTCGACCTTCCTGAGCTTTACATACTTTTCCGTTTCCTCCTTGACTAAATTCATCACTTCTCACGATATTTAAGGTTCTCTGACGCTGCCGATCTTGTCATTTCATCATACTAGAATATACGCGTCCTATACTCCGTGCAGATGGACTTTAAACACCCTCCACATCTCAGATGTGGACGCCAGTGTTACGAAGGATGAACAGCTCTGATGGGCAGAAGGGTGCAGATTTGCCCATGTCCCCACCACCTTTGGAGAAACACAAACCATTACTGTTGCTATGCTGCTAATGAGAGAGAGAGATGTAAGAGAAAACATGCTGGAATTGGAACATCTGCTACAGATAAGAGAGAGATAAAGCAGGTGAGTGAGACTTGTTGATCCACCATATTATGACTTCTGAAATACTTATGGCTTCTGAAAGGGTCGTTTACCTTGTACCATTCTGTTCATTAAAATTCCTCAGTGGACAGCTGGAGTGGGCTGGTTTGATGGACACAGCCATTCAAAATTGATGGACAACTGAGACCCCGTGAGTAGGGATAAAAATGAGGTCTGGGGAGACTCCCTTCAGACACACCAGGAGACACACTATTGAGCACTGCTTGAGTGTTGGAACGCACGTGAATATGTGGGGCATCGGAGACCGAACAAAGGGATCGGTCAGTTTAACTCACGGTGTCTATAGCAGGGCCGGTGGGGGCTTGTGCGTGAGTCCACTCATGCCAGAGGTGACGAGTCCACCAGAGAAGAACGGTCTAGTGGACAGAGGGAGTAATACCTGGATGGCAACAACACATCGACGGGATCAAGAACGTAAAGGAAGGTTTTGCCTACCTGTAGCTGTTACATCTTGCTCTCTCTCTCTCTCTCTCTCTCTCTCTCTCTCTCTCTCTCTCTCTCTCTCTCTCTCTCGTCTCTCTCTCTCGTCTCTCTCTCTCTCTCCTCTCGTCTCTCACTCTCTCTCTCTCTCTCTCTCTCTCTCACTCTCTCTCCTCCTCTCTCCTCTCTCTCTCTCTCTCCTCTCTCTCTCTCTCTCCAACAATTACAACACAACGACCAACATCTACCTCAGCACGTTTTGAACTGAACTGAACTTTATATTCACATATGACAATTCATTATCCACTAGACATTGATAGAGCTTGTTTATTAACTGATTATTATTTATACCCACACTTTTTGGTTTAGTATTGCTAACGTGTATTATCTATATATTTGCATTATTGATATTGATTTGTGTATTTTACTAATAAAAACTGTTTGAAAATAGTACCACCAGACGCCAAAGGATTCTTCTTTCTCTGCTGGTTAGACACCCAGTTACGGGGTACGTAACAAATTGGGGGGCTCGTCCGGGATTTTATCATCAAATTGGGGGGTCCAGTGAATTGGGCTATAAGTCCATTATCTGATCTGGTTGCGTAGGTAACCAGACGGGAACCAGAAGAGATGGAAATAGACAAATTTATAAAGAACCCGACTTTTGGGGGCATTGGAGAATGCGCCAGGAAGGTGGAGTTGGTGAGTGTTGCGAGACGATTAAATCTCTCGGCGGTGAAATCGTCGATGAGAAAGTGGGAGATACAGAGGGCCATAGCCCAGCATTATATAATCCAAGGGCGTGTTCGCGCTTGATGCATTGAACCTGTTCCCTGAGAAGTAACCATTTGATGTAACCATCTCAGTTAGAGATGGAAAAAATTAAGGTTGGAGATGGAGAAGAAGGAAAATGGAGTATGAGATCCTGCTAAAGCAGTTGGAGGCGAAAAGGGAGAACGAAAGAGCTGAGTTGGTTGAGAAGGAGAAGCAGAGGCAGCATGAACTTCAGATGAGGCAGCTGGAAGCAGAGGAGGAAGAAAGGAAAGCTGAAAGGAGGAAAGAGGAAACTGAAAGGAGGATGGAGGAGGAAGAGAAACAACGGCAGTTCGAGAGGGAGAGATGGCAACATGTGGGTAGCGGGGCAGACCCGAGCGGAGAACTTTAATGTTAGTTAGGGTGTTTAGGTTAGTAGCTCCGTTCGTGAAGAGGGACGTTGATAGTTACTTCTTGCATTTGGAAAAGGTGGCCGTGAATCAGAAGTAGTCCAGAGATCAGTGGGCGGCTGCTGTTACAAAGTGTATTAAAAGGAAAGGTTCAACGGGCATATGCGGCATTGTCCATGGAAGATTCTGCACAGGATCATTTTAAAATGTGACCTGGTATCTGGACCTGTTGAAGTAGGGGTGTGGTCAGAATTACCGAGAGACGGCGTGGACGTCCTTCTTGGTAATGATTTAGCAGGCGGTGACGTGTGTTCAGCAGTGAAGCTGAGATGCAAGCCTGTGAGTGCTGAGGACCCGCCCCTAGATTCTAAGATCTATCCCGCATGCGCAATCACTCGCAGCATGTCGAGAAAGGCGGCTGAGAAAGAAGAGAGTTTAAATGAGTCCACTGTTGATTTGGCTGAGACGTTTTTACCGACCCTGTACCTAGAGGGGTTAGGGGATGTTAAAGCGGAGAATAGGGAGGTGAAAGAAGGTAAGGAGAGGAGGTAGATTTACCATGAGCCAGGAGGGAATTTTTAGAGGCACGGAGTAAGGATGAGAAACAGATGAGGCAGTTAGAAGGTCCAGTTTTGGACACGGATGATCTGTCTGGCTTGACAGAACTGTTTTGAAGAAGTTGAAAAATTTAAATGTATTCCCGATAATGATATAGGGGGCAGTCCTAGATGAAAGGATGCCATTACCTTGAAGGAGTCTGCTGGGTTAGCAGACGGGATTGTTTTAACCCGCAAGGTTGAGTTTACTCCGAAGGGGAGTTTCCCAGAGAGTAACTGGGCGGATCAGGGAAACATAGAATTTGAAAAGGGGACTGGTATTGAAAGTCTGGAAGAGGTAGATGTCCCGTTTGCATGTGTTCAGGTGTGAAGGGTGTGGATGCACAGGGTACTGAACCTAGTATTGAAACTCAGAAAAAGTCTGAGGTATCTGATTTAGTTGAAAAGGAATGCAGTCCTTTTGGGTCAGATGGACTTGGTTTAGTGAAGAACGGGTTAACCTTGGTACCAGTGGAAAGTGAAAATTCTCAGTTGTTTGTATTAAAAGGTGTGTTAGAAAGTTAGTGAGGAGATGAAAGCTGGTGATGTGAATATTATTGAAGGAGAAGGGAAAGGTGTTGTTCCTAAATTGAATAAAGAAATTTTAAAGTCTGGATGGTTTAGAAGCAGTAACCAGGCTGAAGGAAAAAATGGCTTGTTAACAAGGTGCCTGTGAATCAATTACAGTTTGTTTTGGAATTTAAAGGTAAACAACTGCCTGATGTTATTCAAGGGAGGTGATTTGGAGAGTCAGAACCAAAAGTGTTGCTTTGACAATAGAGGGATGTTAAACTGAAAACTATAGAATGAAGGGACCTGCAGATAGAATTAATGATTTGCTCAAAAAATAAAGAATTGTGTTGAAGTTCAGAGAATGGGCTGAGTTTGGAAAATATTGGTGATAAGATAACTCCTATGAAAGGAGTATGTGAAGGCCTATTCCATACTGGTGAGCAAGCAAACCATGTGAGAGTTCAGTGGAAAAGGGGCAAAGGTTGACCAGGGTGCCACGTTGAATGGCAGGATCTGGTTTTTGAGGGAATTTGACAAAGCATGTGAATAATCAAGACAACACCATGGAATATTGACTGTTGGGTTTGAAAGTAAAATGGAGATTGGTATTTGCACAAACTGCTGTAATGTACCACAGTATAGTTACACATGCATTGGTTCACATTTTGTAGTGAGCACTTGGGCTAGGATCACAGCCCTTTGGTATTTTGTTTTTGCTGACGAAAAGAAAGGAGGTGGGCGGTTGTTGGATTGGAGTCTGATGCTACAGGAATTTGATGTTAAGATACAACATATTAAAGTTGATGCTAAGTTAAATGTATAATTGTATTACCTTTGTAGTTAAGAACTCTTCTGTATTTTTGTTAAACTCTGTAATCCTGTAAGACGCTGTATTAGTTAATTTTCACCTTAGTGAAAATTCTAAGAAGTATGAGGGTGATATGAAGGACTGAACAGCTCTCTGATGGGCAGAAGGGTGCAGGAGTTGCCCATGTCCCCCCGTTTGGAGAATCACAAACCCTTACTGTTGCTATGCTGCTAATAAAAGAGAAAGATGTAACAGAAAACATGCTGGAATTGGAAACAGTCTGCTGCAGATAAGAGAGAGAGATAAAGCAGGGGAGTGAGACTTGTTGATCCACCATACTTATGAATTCTGAAAGACATGGCTTCTGAGAAGGTTGTTTATCTTGTACCATTCTGTTCATTAAAATTCCTCAGTGGACAGCCGGAGTGGGCTGGTTTGATGGACACAGCCATCTCAAAATTGATGGAACAACTGAGACCCCGTGAGTAGGGATAAAAATGAGGTCTGGGGAGACACCCTTCAGACACACCAGAGACACAATACTTGAGCGCTGCTTGAGTGTTGGAACCCACGTGAAGGTGTGGGGCATCGGAGATCGAACACAAGGGATTGGTCAGTTTAACTCAGTAGTGTTACAGCAGGGCCGGTGGGGGCTTGTGTGTGTGTCCACTCATGCCAGAGTGACGAGTCCACCACAGAAGAACGGTCTAGCTGAAGGACAGAGGGGTACATACCTGAATGGCCCACAACACATTCGACGGATCAAGAACGTAAAGGAAGAGTTTGACTAACTGTAGCTGCCCTGTCCTCGCTCTCTCGGTCTCGTCGCTCTCTCTCTCTTCTCCTCTCTCTCCTCTTCTCTCTCTCTCTCGTCTCATCTCTTCTCTCTCTCTCTATCTCGCTCTCTCTGCATCCCTCTCTTCTCTCTCTCATCCTCTCTCTCCTCTCTCTCTCTCTCTCCTCTCTTTCTCTCTCTCTCTCCCCAACAATTACAACAAAACCACCAACAACTACCTCAGCACGTATGAAATGAACTGAACTTTATATTCACATATGACAATTCATTATACACTAGACATTGATAGAGCTTGTTTAATATTGATTATTATTATACCCACACTTTTAGGTTTAGTATTGCTAACGTGTATTATCTATATATTTGCATTATTGATATTGATTTGTGTATTTTACTAATAAAAACTGTTTGAAAATAGTACCCACCAGACTCCAACGGATACTGCTTTCTCTGTTGGTTAGACACCCAGTTACGGGATATGTAACACCACAAACACTTGTCTCCCATTTACTTTCCATAGTTCTTGCTTAGCGAATTAGTAATTTACCCTGATCGAATTCTTTACTCTCCCGCAAAGTCTACACTTTCCTTCTCTATAGCTCTCTTAAACTTAAGGAGTACTGCCCTAACAATTCACCGACCAAATGGTCGTGTATCTAGCTAGCATAATTACCCAACATCAGTTTCAGTACAGCTCCTGCTTTTGTTAGACTATCTACATTCTGATTTAAGATGAAATCCTAGATAGAAAAAAATAGTTGAAGCTAGTGAATCGGGCAGCTTTTAATAATCAAAAGAAGGCAATTAAAAAGGAATAAGCAGAGAAAGGTGAAATATGAAGGCAAGCTAGCTAATATAGAAAATAAGATACCAAAATGAAGTATCATGATGAAGCACAGTAAAGTAGTCATATTCAAATGTGATTAATATGCATAAAATCTAACATGGTCCAGTCTCCAACGTTCCCACTAAATTACTATTTTTGCCGCTTGCGTGGATCAGCCATTGCTCTGAGCCAGAAATTTTCACACGGCCTGAAAAAAAAGGGCGACATCTTAGGTGTGTGTGTTTTTGTAATGCACAGCTATGAATATTTAGAATGGCACTGACAAAAAAATATATACTTTTGTCTTTATCTATTAATGGGAGGATATGATAAATTATAGTGCAACAAAGAAAAACTCTCAGATTTCGTGAACTTTTTTCCAGCTGCATTATAATCCATCTGCGCTGCAACAAAGGCTCCGTGACGCGAGCATTTTAATCACAGCGCAGCCGCACACCGGCGCAGCTCAGAAGGAACAGTGACAGTCTCTCTCTCCAGGTTACCAAACTGCCTTGTCAGCGCACAACCCTGTTGTTGGAAACAGGAAAGTCGCACAAGATCAGCACCAAAGTCTCATCCATATTCAAATTCGAGAAGTGA